>NC_066321.1:776274-907157 GCF_022539315.1 Serinus canaria
ATCTTTCCTGTCATCCCCCTCACATACTGGAAGGCCACAATTAGAATTGATGCCATTAGAATTTTATGCCACCTTGAACGTGAAATTTAAAAAAAAAATTAAGATGTACAATTAGAACAAAAACAATTTTTAAAAAAACAATTTTAACTTAACAATTTTTTAAAAATGCACAAAACTTTCAGAAAGATTCAGGAGGGAAAACCCCAAACCCAGCCCCAAGCTGTGCCCTGCCTGTGGCACTGTGTGGTTTCCGTGCTCCGGGCTGGGTGGTGTCCCTGTGCTGTCCCTGTGCTGTCCCTGTGCTGTCCCTGTGCTGTCCCTGTGCTGCTGGGCCTGCAGGCAGGTGAGCCCAGCAGGGGAGATTGATGGAGCCAGCTGGGCTAATGCAGAGCAGGAGATGCTAAGGGCTTGTGACGCTCACATTTGCCTGCTCCATTACTGGGCTCCAAATGTGGTTTCCTCCTGGGCTGATATTTCACTCCTCTCCACCGCCTTTATTAAAAAAAATGATTAAAGCCCCCCCAAGAAAAATGAGAAGAGAAGAGCGAAATCATCTCGCCCTCATTCTGCAGGGAGGGGTTTGGAGGCTCCCAGGTCTCTGTTTGCCATCTCAGAGGGGAGGGGGGGCTCACTCAGCACATCCCTGCAGGCGTGGGGCTGCCCTGCCCAGCTGGGGCACGGGGAGCTGCAGAGGGACCCTGAGGGGCCTTGAGCCGGGCAGGAAAGGGTTACTGCCCCTCTGCTTCCTGCTGAGGTCGGCTTAGAGACCCCAGCACCTGGAAAGGTGAGCAGGTGGTCTGGGCTGAGAGGGGAATGCAGGGCTGGGTCAGCAGGAGGGGCTGGAGCAAGGTCAGGGTGATTGGATCAGAGCTTGGGGCAGGGCTGGCACCTCCAATCCCATTTACTCCATCCCATCCCATGGCAGGGACACTCTCACCATCCCAGGCTGCTCCAGCCTGGCCTTGGGCACTGCCAGGGATCCAGGGGCAGCCCCAGCTGCTCTGGCAATCCCAGCCCAGCCAGGAATTCCCAGTTCCCAATCTCCCACCCATCCCTGCCCTCTGGCACTGGGAGCCATTCCCTGGCTCCTGTCCCTCCATCCTTGTCCCCAGTCCCTCTCCAGCTCTCCTGGAGCCCCTTCAGGCCCTGCCAGGGGCTCTGAGCTCTGCCTGGAGCCTTCCCTTCTCCAGGGGAACATTCCCAGCTCTCCAGGCTGGCTCCAGCCCTGCTGTGGAACATTCCATTCCTGCTTTCCTTTACTTTTTCCCCTGCCCTGTCTGTGACACGAAGCAGGACCCAGCTGTCCCTGGGAGAGTGGTTTGGATTCCTGGGAGCTGTCCCAGGTCCAGAGCAGCCCAGCCCCAGGGGTGTGCTTGTACTGCATGGCCCAAAACCCACCCAGTGCCAGCTGCAGAGCCCAGAAATCAGGAGGAGAGTGCAAAACACCTCCCAGGGAAAGTGTGGCCTTTAGGACAATGGGACTTTTAGTTTAGATAATTTGGAATTTCTTAATAGATTGAAGTTGAGAATTGGGCTGATTTTCTCCTGGAAAAAAATGGGTATTTCTGTGCACCTGGGCATAAATATTCTCTGTATTTGGGCTGGATTTCTTTGGTTTCAGATTTTGATTTTGTTTGGTTTTGGCTTTTATTTACCTCTTTTTTATAATTTTTTTTTAAGGAGTCATCCTTTTATCTCCTTTATACCAAAGGAGATACATTTGTACATTTATACATTTTTACATTTATACATTTTTACATTTATACATTTTTACTTCAGAATACTCTGTGGCCCACAGTTTCTCATTTCAGAACACAGCCCATCTTCTTCTCACATTTCAGCTGGGTGGGATTCCCAGGGCTGAGCTGCCCCGTTCCCCCAGGGGGGGAAGAGCTCCAGCCCATTCCCACAGCTTCCCACTCCTGCTCCAGGCTGCATCTCCCCATTCCTGGTCTGGCTCAAGGGACAATTCCAGGATTGCTCTGCAGGAATTGCTCTGTGCCCTGCTCCAGGCTGGGTTTGCTGGGCACTGCTGGCACTTTATTCCAGATTAAATCCCCCCCAGCCCCTGGGTTTGTGAGCACTGCTGGCACTTTATTCCAGATTAAATCCCCCCCAGCCCTGTTTGGGGCTGTCCCAGGGCAGGCAGAGCCAGCCCCCTCCCAGCTCCAGCCCTTCCCTCCCGGGCTCTCTGCCCCTGCCTGCAGCTCCTGATTTTCCCCCCGTGCTGCTGCCATTAGAGGGAAATGATTTTTCTTCAGTTTGCTCAAAGGCAGGTTTAAAGGCAGGTCCCCGAGGCAGCAGGAAAGTCGATCCCCTAAGCTACTCCCTCAGTGTTTGCTTTTTTACATGTAATATCCCATTGCTGAGCCGGGCTGTAATTTCAAATACAGCACACGCTACGTAAATACAGCCCCAGAAATGGGCCAGTATGACATTTCATGGACATGAACTGCTTTTATTGGGGTGTTTTGTTGCACCACCACCTGAACAATGGATAAACCCACTTGATATACATAGAAATATCACCCAGGCTTCTCTTCCTTGCCAGTTTCTTGACTTTAAATGGATGTAGCTGCATTTATACCACTGAGCTCATTTAAAATATATCCAAATATATGTAATTTTAACTACAGCAACCCACCTAAGAATTCCACCTGCATCTCTCCCCCATTACTTATATACTTGGAGAGCTGGAAAACGCAGAGATCCGTGGGGAAATTCCAGATAAACCCTGGTATTTATGGCAGGGCTGGAGCAGCAAAGGGTTACTTGAGCCCAGGCATTGTAAGTACAAGCAACAGGACTCCATTGGCTTTAATTTGTCCATGTCTTTCATTTGATACTCCCAGTATTAATAGCTTTGCAAGGAAATTCTGCAGTCATTAATCATAATAATTAATCAGATCCAATTATATTGCATATAAATGCGAACAAATTGCTGAAAAAATAATGATCTATCACCAACATGTCACGAGGAAAAAGAGACTAAAATAGTAATTAGAAGCAGGGATTTAGTTGTGTGCAAGTACTCTGCGCCTGATTTTAGCAGTGTGATGATCTGATGATGTAATTAGTGGGAAGAAAGTCAAGCAGGCTTTTGCAGCAGACCCCTTAATGACTGTGCAACGCAGGAAAAAATATCCTGCACTGCTGGCTGCCTTCATATTTACCCTTAAACCCTCGCTGCTTCACAGAGATGCTTGCAGAAAGATGGCTTCTGGCATTTCCCACCCAGATTGCCTCGAGATGCTGCAAAATATTCAGAATTCCACCCAAAACTGGCGTGGGGCAGCCGTGCTTTCTCCTGGCACAAAGAGTGGGATCTGGCTGTAAATCTACTGGGGCTGGTAAATCTAGGGAATCTACTGATTCTGGTAAATCTAGGAAATGTGCTGGTAAATCTAGGAAATCTGATTCTGGTAAATCTAGGAAATGTGCTGGTAAATCTAGAAAATCTGATTCTGATAATCTAGGAAATCTTATTCTGGTAAATCTAGGAACTCTGACTCTGGTAAATCTAGGAAATCTTATTCTGGTAAATCTAGGAACTCTGATTCTGATAAATCTAGGAAATCTTATTCTGGTAAATCTAGGAAATCTGCTGATTCTGGTAAATCTAGGAAATCTACTTGTTTTGGTAAATTTAGGAACTCTGACTCTGGCAAATCTAGGAGCTCTGATTCTGGTAAATCTAGAAAATCTACTCGTGCTGCTAAAATCTAGGAACTCTGACTCTGGTAAATCTAGGAAATCTACTTGTTTTGGTAAATCTAGGAACTCTGACTCTGGTAGATGTAAACCTGCTGCACACACACTGCAATCTGTGCCCAGATTCACCCCCATTATGGATAGATTTAAACCTAGGTGCAGATCTCCTAATTCCATTCACTGAAGCTGGCTCTGTGGCAATGCAAGGGCCCCCCTGTCCCTGTCCCTGTCCCTGTCCCTGTCCCTGTCCCTGTCCCTGTCCCTGCTGGGTGACCAGCTCCTGCTGAGAGCAGCCAGGTTTTTGTGTTTTATTGTCTCAGACCACCCTGGGGGTGGCACAGGGTGCCCCGGGCAGTGCCCACACCCACCCTCGAGGCAGGTTTGTGCCAGGCATACCCTGCTCAGCACACACTGAACCAGAGTTTTTAGGAGCAGCAGCCCCGAGTCTTTAAACTGCCCTGCTCCAGTGGATTACACTTGAAACAGTGACTGAAGATTGATGAGCAGGTTTGTGACAGATTTTCTACTTGAAAATAAATGTGAAGTTCATCATAGTTTTCAATACTAAGCACTGCACTTTCCTGCCTTTGATCTGGGTGTTGTGACTACTACAAAGAAATAAAACCTTATCTTACCTTTTCCAGCATCTACTGCAGAAGACCTCAATAATGCATAAGAACATCTGGAAGTGCGGTAATTTCGGCTACCAGAGATAAGAATTGACACAAAACAGGTAAACCCTACAAAGTCCTCGTGTTGAAATGAGCTGATTAAGGTCTGGGAACATAAAACATCATGTAGAATGTTTCCACGCTCGCTCCAGCTTCCCATTTTCTGTATTTTCCTATAGAAAAGAAGGAATGCCAATTATTCCATCTCTTTTTTTCCCCGTGTGTTTAATAGGTTGATTAGCTGGAAGCCATAATATATTTTTATATAAAGAGACAGGAGTGACTGCAAATCTATTGCCATCCATTCCTGTGTGGAGTTAACTGTGAGTTCATAGAAAATACATGGGCATAGTAAACAGGGGTTTGAAATGACAATTTTTTACTGGTTGCAAGTGCTAATTGCTAGTTTCTCAAGGGTATAGAATTAATCACCTGCTAGATTTACAGTCTCTAGGTTGAGACCTGAGGATGGAGGCAATAAGAAAAGCTCTTGAGGGACAT
This sequence comes from Serinus canaria, assembly GCF_022539315.1. Taxonomy (NCBI): domain Eukaryota; kingdom Metazoa; phylum Chordata; class Aves; order Passeriformes; family Fringillidae; genus Serinus; species Serinus canaria. The sequence continues at coordinate 781,158 of NC_066321.1, forward strand.
ATCATATGGTGAGTCTAAATATCAGTCTCTATGCATATGTAAATTGGCAACAAAGTTTTTTCAAAGCTCAAGTATGCTAATTTCAAACGGGCAGGACTAAAGCTCGCTTTTAGCAGCTGTTTAACGTCTGCCTGTGGGTGGTAGAGAGAGCTTAAAATACAAGCAAACAGTGGTGCATAAGTAATTAAGCAACATTTTGCTGGGCATAAATAATTCTGTTTATATTGCTCTTTGAAGAGTATGGAATACAAAATAACAGCTCGAGTGCACCTTTGGTCACCAGAGGTTGCAAGTGCCTCGTCCTTACCTTTGCTGCTTCCACCTTTCCCGGGCAGGAATTAAGTGGGGGTCGGGGCTGCTCCTGCCATTTGTGTGCTGGAGAACTTCGCTCTGCATTGCAGCAAAACAAAACAGACGCTGGAAAGTTTTTAACGTGCTGCATTTGCAGCTCAGATAATTCCCTTTTTGCTTCCCCCTCAAATAATCCCCCTTCCTTTCCCCTGAAGTAACCCCCCTCCTCCTCGGTTCCCCAGCCCGAAGCTCCCCAGAGCTGCAGAGTGGCTCTGGGAAGGAAATTCATCTGTTTGGAGATCTCTGCACTTTCACCACATCAAAGTTGATAAAATTATGCTGCATGTGCTATTTTGCTAAATTGTAAAAATTAGTGAGTCAACTCGACTATTTTCAAGGTCATAAGGCTGTTGATAATCCATAAAACAAAACAGCCTGACTTTTGCAGTTGTTATCACTTAAATTATTGCATGCATTAAAATAATAAGATGGTTGCCTTTATGGGATTCTCCTAAACCCAGGAGTCACTGAAGTGGCTGAGCACAAAACGCTCGTGTAATTTTGATGGCTCCTCTGAACTGCCAGAATTGACTAAAAGCTGGAAAAACTAAAACAAGAGAGATTTAAAAAATATCTCATTTGACTCAGTAAAGACCTTGAAATTAATCACAAGGAAGATGAAAGATGTAACATGATTTGGGAACATCTAGTCTGGAAAAATGGATTATAAGTACCGGCTGTGATAAGAGTCAGGATTTTAGAATTTGGTTTGATGAAATGCTGATGGTTTAAAGACTTAGGAGTTAAAAGAAAGGTGCTTTGTGGAGGACCCCTCTGTGCTGTGTGCTGCAGAGAGGGCTGGCACCAGTGTCCCCGCTGCTCTGGGGGCACTGCTGCTCCAGTTCATGGTGCTGCTGGAGAGGGCAGCAGGAGGGGAGAGGGAAGGGACCCTTGTGCAGCAGGAATAGAAATGGCTTTGGGGATGGGGCTGGGGGTGCCTGGGGGCTCCCAGGAGTCTGGCAGGAGGCTGGAACAGCTCCTCTGTGTGTGCCGTTTGCCTGTGTCCTTGGAACCTGGGATTCGCGGATGGCCCGGGCAGGTCCTGGCTGCTCCCAGCACCTTTCCCTGGAACACCTGCGAGGGGCTGGCTCCCAGGCTCTCCCTCTGAGCCTTCTCTTTCCCTTCCCTCCCGATCTGCTCACCTTTCTCTCCCAGTTTAATTATTCATTCCCTAATTTGCTGCCTCTCCCTGCGCTCCCCTGGCCATTTGTCACCGCGGCTGAGCAGTGCCAGCGCTCACACTGATGGGGACACCTTGCCAGAGCCACCAGCACAGCCCAGGCCAGCCCAGCCTGGCCAGGCCTGGCTTAGCCATGTCCCCCCGCTGGCTCCAAATCCCAGACACAGAGAGCCAGGTGGAATGTGAGGCTCTGCATCAGTCTCTGCTCCTCCCTGGTTCAGCACAGGGTGCCCAGAGCAGCTGGGGCTCCCCATCCCTGGAATGTCCCAGGCCAGGCTGGACACTGGGGCACCTGGGACAGGGGGAGGTGTCCCTGCCATGGCAGGGTGGCACTGGGTGGGGTTTAGGGTCCCTTCCCACCCAAAGCAGTGTGGGATGCAGTGATGCCATCCCATGCCATGGCTTGTTCCAGGTCACACCAGGTGACCCCAGGGCAGGTGGCAGCTGCACACTCTGGGTGTGGGCAGAGGAGAGCCCCAGGAATGGGCAGCAATGGAATGGGGCAGCCCAGGGTCCCCCAGCCCTCCCCAAGCCCCTCTGGGTCACTCCAGTGTGGTGGTGCTCCCCTGTCCCATGTCCCTGGGCATGGAAAGTTCTGGAGCTGAAAACCCAGGCTCTGCTGAAGGGCTCTCACCTGCTCTGGCTGGGCCAGGACAGTCATTTAAAGCTGTTCACCCTCTAAAAGAATATCACAGTGAAGGCCCTTTCAAGTGAAAATCTGCCTCCTCCCTGGTCCCCTCCCATTTTTAAATGCCCACTTTAACTCCTGAACGAGCCCCTCTGTTTGCTGCTGTGATTACAGTCACCATTTTCTACCCCTGCTGCTGAACTCCCTTCTGGCCTGTAAAATGTGACTTTTCAGGCTGGCTTTGCTCTCTGAGCCCCCTCCCCTCCTCCTCTGCAGGTGGAGCCAGTTTGGGACTGCACTGAGAACAAGCTAAGGAAATTAAGAAATTGAGACATTTTTGGGTTTTGTAGTGATTTGCTCGCAGGGAGAGGTGATAAATATGTTCACATTAGATTTTTTTCTCATTATAAAGAGCTGGTGATGGCTTTCAGCCTCCTCTGCAATAACTGAGGAGCTGGCTTCTCACCTGGCCTAGGGGAAAACTGTGCTCGCCTGGCAGAGAGGTGTTTCTCCATCTCCTGAAGGATTTTAATCCATGGAATTTTTGCTCAGTGTCATTTGTGCTTGCAGCTAGCAATAAGAACCAAACTCGGACAAAAATAAAGAAGAGAAAAATCCAGTTTCTAGCCAAGCAGCTGGTTTCTGGAACAGGAGGATCCTTGCAGAAATATGGAATACAATCCCATTTCTTGCCAGATTTGTGCTCTGGCTTTCACCTTGGCAGCAGTTGGGAGATCTCAGGACACTTTGGGGTGTTTTTCGTGGATGCTGTGAAATCCAGTGGGATGGGGGGGCGTTTACTGGGAAACCCCAGCTGTGGTTTGGGAACCTTTCCCTGCAAAGCCCATCCCCTCCCCCAGCTGGGCTTCCCCCCTGGATCCCTTCAGGCCCTGTGGGATTTTTACCCTCTGAATAAAAGGGGAGAAGCTGAGCCTCAGCTTTCCTCCCCGTGAGAGGCTCATCCGTTATTTAGGACACCAGTGCAGCTGTGGAATTCTATATTTTAATAGTATATCTGGAGAACAACATCCTCTATTGATTTTTCATTTTGGTTTGTTTTTCCTCAGGGCTTTTTTATTGGTATGATTATGTGAGTTTGCTCCCACCTGCTACCAAGCACTGGCTTTCATCTTATGGGCACTCATTTGCATAAAACCTAAAAGCAAGGGATAATAATAAATATTTGGCAATTTCATGAATTTTAAAATTGTTTTCGTTACCAGGGAGGAATACTTTTGCAGGGCCTTTATTTCCTACTGAATTTTTGACTGCTGGCCTTAAAAGAAAATTTAAAAAAGGGGAATTTCCTATCTCTTGTCTTTCGGTAGTATTGTGCATTTGCTTGGACATAAACGTTTCACAGTAAAAACAATCCTATTAAAGGAAAATTACCTGCTCCCAGTGCTGCCAGCTTGCCAGAAATATTATGGGATTTAAAAATATCCTTCAGGAAGCCACGGGTCCAGGTAGTTTGTGCCAGTGCAGGGCAGGTTCCTCCCAGCTCCGAGCCACTTGGACATTATATCACAAACCAGGACCCAGCCCTCTGCAGCTGTCAGGTTGCTGTGGCAGAATTTAGTTCTGTTCTCGAGAGCTTCCCTGTCCCATGAGTGCAAAGACAATAGTGCACTGTATAGAGAGCCAATAAATCAATTAGCTGTAACAGCCAGCGCTCAGGAAATGCATTTATTCTCTTCAATGAAAACACAGTTTTTACTTGTAGCCATACTTCATACTGTTAAGGTCAATTTTTCATGTGGAAATTAAATCCGGTGGATGAAAAACTGCTTGTATATTCCATAAAGCAGGGAAGAAGTGTTCTCTCTGATGTGGGATCACAAGTTTGTTTTATTTGTAATTATCCTTCCGCAGGGTAATTGAGATTCCAAACAGCGGCTGAATGGCTGGGCGCCCTCAGATTACCGCTGCCGGTAACTTCACCTCTCCAAAAATCAGCGAGCTTTTCAATTGCAGAGCGACTGCTAAAGCCCGGCTCCTTTTACAACAATTAATTGAGAGAGGTGATTAATAGCTCCATAATGGGCTGCTCTGAGCGCTGCAAGGCGTGGACAGGCAATGTGCGATTTTGTGTCCCTAAAACCGCTCCTGATTGGGATCCCTGGGCTCCCCTGAGCCCTGCCTGAACCCTGAGCCCTGCCTAAACCCCGAGCCCTGCCTGAACCCCGAGCCCTGCCTGAACCCCGAGCCCTGCCTGAACCCTGAGCCCTGCCTAAACCCCGAGCCCTGCCTGAACCCCGAGCCCTGCCTAAGCCCTGAGCCCTGCCTGAAGCCCGAGCCCTGCCTAAGCCCTGAGCCCTGCCTAAGCCCTTTTGCCAAAACCAAAAACCAAACCAATCAACCAAAACAAGCAAACCCAAGACCAAAAACCAAACCAACCAACCAATCCCTCCACAGCCCCACAGGGCTCCCTCCCTCCTGGGCCCTGCTGACCCCTCGGTGTGTCCCTGCTCTCACACCAATCCCTCCACAGCCCTGCCAGGGCTCCCTCCCTCCTGGGCCCTGCTGACCCTCGGTGTGTCCCTGCTCTCACACCAATCCCTCCACAGCCCTGCCAGGGCTCCCTCACAGTCCTGGGCCCTGCTGACCCCTCGGTGTGTCCCTGCTCTCACACCAATCCCTCCACAGCCCTGCCAGGGCTCCCTCCCACCGCTGGGCCCTGCTGACCCTCAGTGTGTCCCTGCTCTCACACCAATCCCTCCACAGCCCTGCCAGGGCTCCCTCACAGTGCTGGGCCCTGCTGACCCTCAGTGTGTCCCTGCTCCCACACCAATCCCTCCACAGCCCCACAGGGCTCCCTCCCAGCGCTGGGCCCTGCTGGGGTGCTGCTGGAAGCCAGGGCACGGCGGAGGAGCCGCAGGGAGAGCAAAGCAGCCCTTGGCTTGCAGGGAGGGGACAGGGAGAGCAAAGCAGCCCTTGGCTTGCAGGGAGGGGACAGGGAGAGCAAACCAGCCCTTGGCTTGCAGGGAGGGGACAGGGAGAGCAAACCAGCCCTTGGCTTGCAGGGAGGGGACAGGGAGAGCAAACCAGCCCTTGGCTTGCAGGGAGGGGACAGGGCCCTGCTCCCCTGGCTCCGGGTGGGCACCTCAGAACCACCAGCTCCGCCAAGACACTCCTTAGGCTGGCCATAAGTTTAACCAAAGTGCAGTTTAAAAGCAGCTAATGCATTCATTTACATTAATGAGCTGCAGCAATTAGCTGTAATTATCATTTGGGGGTACAGGTGGGACTGTGGCTGGCGACTCCCCGGGGCTGCTGCCTTCTCCCAGCCCAGACCAGCCCAGGGGGCTCTGGGGAGCAGCAGCCTCTTCTGGGGACACCTGCAACTGGGGATCCATGGAAAGAGCCCAGAACTGCCATGAGAATTGATTTCTGCTGCCTGGCAGGGGCTGGCTCCCAGGGCTCTGGCTGCCCACAGTGACCCCCAGATGTGTCACAAAGTCTCTTTTCCCAGCCCGGCACTCAAGGAAGGACTCAGAGCTCTTCAGCTCTCGCTCTAAAGGTTGTTCATTGTTCCTTATCTACAAAATTCTTTCTCTGTTCTGCCCAGATCTGCTCAGCAGGACAGACAGAGGCACTCTGCCTGCCCCAGGGCAGTGTTGTTATCTTTTTATACCAAAATCTACCTGTGCAATATTTACCATCACTTCCCAATCCCCATCACCTGTGTTAGACAGTGAGCTCCTGCTCTAAACCCATCCAAAAGTGCCACCATCACCCAGAAGGTGGAGGCCAAGAAGAAGAAGAAGGAGAAAGGCTGGACATGACCAGATTCCTCCATCTTGCCCTTTGAACCCCCATTCTAAAAACCCCAAAAAATCTTTTTTTCACCCTGTGATAAATTCACTGCATTCTACTTAATCTGTCATGGCTTGTAATCCTTCATATAAAGGTTGGGAATTGTTTTTTCCAAGGGTTAATCAAAGGCCCAGGGTCTGGGGCTCTGTGCCAAGGTCTCTGAGCCCCCCGGGCAGGGGCTGGAGCCCTCCAGGGCAGCCAGAGGGATTTCCTGGGCTCCCACAGCTGGGGAAAGCGTTCCTCAGCTGGGGAGCTGCTCCAGCTTAAAAAAGGACGAAGCTGGGTTTGGCACAAGGCTGGTTTGGTGAGGCTCTGGGCAGAGGACAGTGAGAAAGCCCCGTGTGGGAGTCACAGTGGGAATGTCAGAACTTGCTGAAGGAGAAGAGTGAGCCCGGAATTCTGGAGCTCTGGGAGTCCTGCAGCCCCGCGCTGGGAGCTTGGGTGGAAGGGATTTGTAAATTGTTTTGCAGTTGGTGACCTCCCGCTGAGTTTCCTCAGACTTGGGTCAATAATGGACACATTTATTCTCTCCTTTTTGTCGAGAACTCCATCAGGGAGAGAGAATGGAGGTAAACAGAGCAGGGCTCTGAAAAGGGAGCAGAAAATAAGATTTTTATTGTAGCATTTGCATAATAGTCATCTTACAAAATTGCCTGCGAATAATGGGAGGAGGAGATGGGGATGAATAGGTTAAGGAGAAGGAAAGTCAATTTTTAGTGGTGTTGGAAGTGATAATGTTCTCTCCTCCCTTGGATACAAGAGGGGAGTGTGGCAGGGCTCTGAGGAGGGACTGCAGCCCCGAGGGACCTGCCTGGACAGAGAGAGTGCCAAAATCACAGCTCGGGGCTGTTCACCCCCCCTGGGCTGCCTGGAGGTGTCAGAGAGCTCCAGGGATGGAGCTGGGGCTCCTCTCCTGCTGTCCACCCCGACCTCCCCTGGCTGGGGCTGGTCCCTCTCCTCCTGTCCCGGGTCCCTGTCCCTGTTCCCTGTCTGTGTCCCTGTTCCATTTCGTGTCCCTCTTTCCTGTCCGTGTACCTGTTCCATCTCCTGTCCCTGTTCCCTCTCCCTGTTCCCTGTCCTGTCCCTGTTCCCTGTCCTGTTCCTGTTCCCTCTCCTCCTGTCCCTGTCCCTGTCCCTGTCCCTGTTCCCTGTCACTGTTCCCTCTCCTGTCCCTGTTCCCTATCCCTATCCCTATCCCTGTCCCGTTCCCTGTTCCCTCTCCTGTCCCTGTTCTCTGTCCCTGTTCCCGTTCCCTGTCCCTGATCCCGTTCCCTCTCCTGTCCCTGTTCTCTGTTCCCTGTTCCTATTCCCTGTTCCTGTCCCTGTTCTCTCTCCCTCTCCCTGTTCCCTGTCCCTGTTCCCTCTCCTGTCCCTGTTCCCTATTCCCAACCCCCAGCCATCCTCTCCTGTCAGGAATTTTTCAGATTGTTCAGGTCCCCCTGAGCCTCCTTTGCTCCATTTTTTAAAATTGCAATTCCGTTTTTTTTAAGGATTTCCTCATTGTGATGACTCTTGCTGATTGCCTGCCTGCTGAGCTCCGGGTGGGTCAGTTCCAAACTGTCCAGCCCCAAAGCTCAGCTGATTTCCCCATTTCTGGCCTTTGCTCAGTGCTTGCCCAGGGTCAGAGTACATAATTAGGGAAAAAATTTAGGATTAAATACATCAATAATGAGTACCCACAGCTAAACTGATAGAAACACCCCTGTTTGTTTGGTGCCAATTTTTGGAGGACATTGTAGGCTTTGGATGGAATTTGAATTCATGCTTGAAATGTATTGATTAGTGTGAGTTAATTTTTCTTGAGCTCTCTCTGATAGCGCTGTAAATATTTTCATTTGTTACGCATAACAAAATATACATTAATCTGTCAGAATATAAATGGCTTTCTGCTGGCCACTGTGGCTTGAGGGATTTATTCCAAGTTCCTCGTGCTGCTGTTTGCCCCCAGGATATATAATGTATATTTTAAGGGAATGTGGATTACTGTAAGACACTTATATTATTTGTGTGATTAATATTAGTGTTACAATGAATGAGGTCCCGTGCTCTTACTTTGCTCTTAGAGTGACTTAATCATTTCTCACCACGCCAAAGTCATCTTAATAAAACATTCCAGCCCTTTGCTTTTGCCTCCGATGTGACAAATGCGGCCGTGGCAGGACGTGGAGTTTCTGTTATTAAGGATCCAGCGTCGTGGATTTAATTTCCTGTGCCACACGTCCGTGATGTCCTCCTGGAGCAGGGCAGAATTCCCAAACTCACGGGATCCCAGAATGGTGAGGCTGGAAGAGACCTCTGAGATCATAGAGTCCCTCCTGTGCCCTGACACCTCACCCAGACTGCAGCACCACTGCCATGGCCAGGCTTTTAGAACACATCCAGAAATGGGCATTCCACCACCTCCCTGGGAAGAGCATTCCAGTACTTTTTACTCTTTCAGTGACAAATTTCTTCCCAATGTCCAACCTGTCCCTTCCCTGAGGAAGCTGGAGCCGGTGTCCCCTACCTCCGGCCGGGCCGGGGCTGCCCGCAGAGCGCGGTGACGTGGGGCTGCTCTAAAGTTCAGTGCTCAGCACCTCTGACTCACTCCCCGAGCCTGCACGGGGAACTTCTCAGGCTGGAAAAGGTCAGGCCTGTGGAGGAGTGCTTAAACTTTCATGGGTGTCATTTGCCAGGGACGTGCGGCAGCGTGGAGCTCGGCACCCTCCTGGAACCTGGCCTGTGTCCCTGCACGGTGGCACTGCCTTCCCTGCTCCCAGGGTGTGCCAGGGACCCCTGTGCCAGGGACCCCTGTGCCCCCCCCCACCTCTGTTTTGGGGTCCCCCTGTGCCAGGGTCCCTCTGTTCTGGGGTCCCTTTGTTCTGGGAACTCCCTCTGCTCTGAGGTCTCCCTGTGCCAGGGTCCCCCATACCAGGGCCATTCCATGCCAGGACTGTCCCCCTCCTGCCAGAGCCCAAGTGACCCCGTGAGCCCTGGTGGGCAGGGGCTGGAGCCTGGCCCTTCCCCCCCAGCTCTGCTGTCCCTGCCCAGGTCACAGCCCAGGTGTGCAGCAGCCCCAGCCCAGCTGGAGGCTCCCGAGGCTGGAACATCCCCAGGTGGGATTGGGACCTTCCAGAGGTGGCCAAGGGGGCCATCACCTTTCCCATCACCTTTCCCATCATCACCTTCCCCATCACCTTTCCCATCAATCACCTTTCCCCAGATCACTGGTGGATCCTGTGGTGGCCCAAGCATGTCCCCAGGTGTGTGAGGCTGTTCTCTGCTTTAATCATTTAATCACAGCACTTTTTAATTGCTGTCAAAGCCTTCGTGGCCAAACCCTGAGGGACTGAGCTGGCAGAGATGTCCCCAGAGTGGAGCTGGGTGCCCCGAGGGCTGAGCTGCTGTGCTCTGCCCTGCAGGGGAAGCTCAGGGAGGGGCAGTGCTTGTGAGAGCAGAATTGGAGAGCTCCGGAGCCTCGGGGGTGGGAAGGACCTTACAGCTCCTCTCGCCACCCCTGCCATGGACAGGACACCTGCACTGTCCCCGGCTGTCCCCAGCCTGGGAGGGGCTTGGAGCGCCCCGGGGCAGTGGTGGGTGTCCCTGCCCACGGCAGGGGTGGCACAGTCTTTAACATCCTCTCCAGCCCAGGCCAGCTCCTGATCCCGTGGCAGTGTCCCTAACATGTCACCCCAGTTCCCGTGGTGCCACCAGCCCTGTCCTGTGGGTGCCACTCTGCAAGGACGGATGCTGGGAGAGCAGAGTCCCCTCCCCAGAGCTCGGGGAGCACCTCCTGTGCTGGAGCAGGGTCTCTGTGGGACCAGGAGGAGCTCTGGAGCAGGGTCTCTGTGGGACCAGGAGGAGCTCGGGAGCAGGGTCTCTGTGGGACCAGGAGGAGCTCTGGAGCAGGGTCTCTGTGGGACCAGGAGGAGCTCTGGAGCAGGGTCTCTGGGGACCAGGAGGAGCTCTGGAGCAGGGTCTCTGGGGACCAGGAGGAGCTCTGGAGCAGGGTCTGTGTGGGACCAGGAGGAGCTCTGGAGCAGGGTCTCTGTGGGACCAGGAGGAGCTCTGGAGCAGGGTCTCTGTGGGACCAGGAGGAGCTCTGGAGCAGGGTCTCTGTGGGACCAGGAGGAGCTCTGGAGCAGGGTCTCTGTGGGACCAGGAGGAGCTCTGGAGCAGGGTCTCTGTGGGACCAGGAGGAGCTCTGGAGCAGGGTCTCTGTGGGACCAGGAGGAGCTCTGGAGCAGGGTCTCTGGGGACCAGGAGGAGCTCTGGAGCAGGGTCTCTGTGGGACCAGGAGGAGCTCTGGAGCAGGGTCTCTGTGGGACCAGGAGGAGCTCTGGAGCAGGGTCTCTGGGGACCAGGAGGAGCTCTGGAGCAGGGTCTCTGTGGGACCAGGAGGAGCTCTGGAGCAGGGTCTCTCTGGGACCAGGAGGAGCTCTGGAGCAGGGTCTCTGTGGGACCAGGAGGAGCTCTGGAGCAGGGTCTCTGTGGGACCAGGAGGAGCTCTGGAGCAGGGTCTCTGTGGGACCAGGAGGAGCTCTGGAGCAGGGTCTCTGTGGGACCAGGAGGAGCTCTGGAGCAGGGTCTCTGGGACCAGGAGGAGCTCTGGAGCAGGGTCTCTGTGGGACCAGGAGGAGCTCTGGAGCAGGGTCTCTGGGGACCAGGAGGAGCTCTGGAACAGGGTCTCTGGGACCAGGAGGAGCTCTGGAGCAGGGTCTCTGGGGACCAGGAGGAGCTCTGGAGCAGGGTCTCTCTGGGACCAGGAGGAGCTCTGGAGCAGGGTCTCTGTGGGACCAGGAGGAGCTCTGGAGCAGGGTCTCTGTGGGACCAGGAGGAGCTCTGGAGCAGGGTCTCTGTGGGACCAGGAGGAGCTCTGGAGCAGGGTCTCTGTGGGACCAGGAGGAGCTCTGGAGCAGGGTCTCTGTGGGACCAGGAGGAGCTCTGGAGCACAGCTCTGACACCCAGAGCAGAGCTCTGTGCTCCAAAGGACTTTGAATTATCCAGGGAGGGCTGTCTGCAGTCCCAGGAATGGGGCTGGTAATTACAATAAATTCATCCAGGACACGGTGGACAAGAGCTTTAGAAACTTCAGAAACATCAATTAAAGCCCAAGTTCTGTGCAATAAGCATCAAAAATTGATAAAAACTCAAATTTAGGTTTTTAGATTTAGTGTTTAAATCAATCAACTGCAAACAAGATTTAATTAAAGAATATTATTTCAAAGTGTAATTACCTACTGGGATTAGAATGAACCTCTATTGCCCATAATGTTCTCCTACTGTGATCCCACACTGAAAAATGTTGAGTTTTAGATTAATATGCATCTTGTAAGTACAAGTCCTAATCTCAATCTTAAAGGACATTTAAAACACACTTGGAACCTTCTATGCAATCAAGCACAGTGTGACTACAATGTCCACCATGCTAAATTTGTGATTACATTTTTTATGTGCATGATTTAAATCGCTTTAGCAGCCGTCCAGGGAGCATTTTTCCCTGCATATTAATTACACAAAGGCTTTGTCATGTGAGGGCTCGCTGGTCATGGTCTGTAATCCAGCTCAGTGGAGCTGGCAGCAGGCTCTGCCCACGCTGAGCGGGGCCCTGGGGAGCAGGGAGGGGCAGGGCTGCTCACCTGGGCACATCTGCAGAGGAACTGCCCCAACCCTGCCCTGGCAGGAGGGTGCCCACAGGCTGAGTGCCCATGGAACTGCCCCAACCCTGCCCTGGCAGGAGGGTGCCCACAGGCTGAGTGCCCAGGGAACTGCCCCAACCCTGCCCTGGCAGGAGGGTGCCCACACTCTGAGTGCCCATGGAACTGCCCCAACCCTGCCCTGGCAGGAGGGTGCCCACAGGCTGAGTGCCCATGGAACTGCCCCAAACCCTGCCCTGGCAGGAGGGTGCCCACAGGCTGAGTGCATGGGGAACTGCCCCAACCCTGCCCTGGCAGGAGGGTGCCCACAGGCTGAGTGCCCATGGAACTGCCCCAACCCTGCCCTGGCAGGAGGGTGCCCACAGGCTGAGTGCCCATGGAACTGCCCCAACCCTGCCCTGGCAGGAGGGTGCCCACACTCTGAGTGCCCAGGGAACTGCCCCAACCCTGCCCTGACAGGAGGGTGCCCACAGCTGAGTGCATGGGGAACTGCCCCAACCCTGCCCTGACAGGAGGGTGCCCACAGGCTGAGTGCATGGGAACTGCCCCAACCCTGCCCTGGCGAGGGTGCCCACAGGCTGAGTGCCATGGGAACTGCCCCAACCCTGCCCTGGCAGGAGGGTGCCCACAGGCTGAGTGCCCAGGAACTGCCCCAACCTGCCTGCAAGGTGCACAGCTGAGTGCCGGGAATGCCCAACCTGCCTGGCAGGAGGGTGCCACAGGCTGAGTGCTCAGGGAACTGCCCCCAACCCTGCCCTGGCAGGAGGGTGCCCACACTCTGAGTGCCCAGGGAACTGCCCCAACCCTGCCCTGACAGGAGGGTGCCCACAGGCTGAGTGCCCAGGGAACTGCCCCAACCCTGCCCTGGCAGGAGGGTGCCCACAGGCTGAGTGCCCAGGGAACTGCCCCAACCCTGCCCTGACAGGAGGGTGCCCACAGGCTGAGTGCATGGGGAACTGCCCCAACCCTGCCCTGACAGGAGGGTGCCCACAGGCTGAGTGCCCATGGAACTGCCCCAACCCTGCCCTGACAGGAGGGTGCCCACAGGCTGAGTGCCCAGGGAACTGCCCCAGACCTGCCCTGACAGGAGGGTGCCCACAGGCTGAGTGCCCATGGAAACTGCCCCAACCCTGCCCTGGCAGGAGGGTGCCCACAGGCTGAGTGCATGGGGAACTGCCCCAAACCCTGCCCTGGCAGGAGGGTGCCCACAGGCTGAGTGCATGGGGAACTGCCCCAACCCTGCCCTGGCAGGAGGGTGCCCACAGGCTGAGTGCCCATGGAACTGCCCCAACCCTGCCCTGGCAGGAGGGTGCCCACAGGCTGAGTGCCCAGGGAACTGCCCCAACCCTGCCCTGGCAGGAGGGTGCCCACAGGCTGAGTGCTCAGGGAACTGCCCCCAACCCTGCCCTGGCAGGAGGGTGCCCACACTCTGAGTGCCCAGGGAACTGCCCAACCCTGCCCTGACAGGAGGGTGCCCACAGGCTGAGTGCCCAGGGAACTGCCCCAACCCTGCCCTGGCAGGAGGGTGCCCACAGGCTGAGTGCCCAGGGAACTGCCCCAACCCTGCCCTGACAGGAGGGTGCCCACAGGCTGAGTGCATGGGGAACTGCCCCAACCCTGCCCTGACAGGAGGGTGCCCACAGGCTGAGTGCCCATGGAACTGCCCCAACCCTGCCCTGACAGGAGGGTGCCCACAGGCTGAGTGCCCAGGGAACTGCCCCAGACCTGCCCTGACAGGAGGGTGCCCACAGGCTGAGTGCCCATGGAACTGCCCCAACCCTGCCCTGGCAGGAGGGTGCCCACAGGCTGAGTGCATGGGGAACTGCCCCAAACCCTGCCCTGGCAGGAGGGTGCCCACAGGCTGAGTGCATGGGGAACTGCCCCAACCCTGCCCTGGCAGGAGGGTGCCCACAGGCTGAGTGCCCAGGGAACTGCCCCAACCCTGCCCTGGCAGGAGGGTGCCCACACTCTGAGTGCCCATGGAACTGCCCCAACCCTGCCCTGGCAGGAGGGTGCCCACAGGCTGAGTGCCCAGGGAACTGCCCCAACCCTGCCCTGGCAGGAGGGTGCCCACACTCTGAGTGCCCAGGGAACTGCCCCAACCCTGCCCTGGCAGGAGGGTGCCCACACTCTGAGTGCCCAGGGAACAGCCCAGTCCCCAGCACCCTGCAGATCCTGCAAAACCCCAGGACAAATGACCAGGAGCCAGCCCCAGTCCCCACTCAGACAGACACTTACCCTGTCCTGGTTCCAGCTCCTGCTAGTCAGAACTACTTACTAATTATTGTTTTAGTTACTTCTGTTTTTCCTTTTCCCCTTTTCCCTTTTTCCCCCCTACAAAATTAGCTCACCCTTCTGATTCTCTTTTCTTTCTAATGTGTTCCTCTTACTGGGATCCCCAGCTCTGTTTGCCAGGGATTTGGTGCACAGTGCTGCAGACCAGCCAAGTGTCCCTGCAAGAAGTGAGGCACACACTCTTTAGAATTCCCTCTGGTGATTTTAAACCCTGTTTTTATATTACCTGTGGAAAATTGTATCTGAGGATATGATTACCTTAGGAAAATCATATCCTGAAAGGTCTCTATTTTAGGGATTTGGGGTCCTGGAGTATCCTTGCTCTCCTCACCACAGAGAGCCCAGGGTTTGCTGGTTTACTTTGGGCAGAGATCAGATCCTGCAACCCTTAATTATTTCTCACCAAGGAAACCTTTAATTGAAGCCATAACCAGACCATATTTTTGTTATTCTAATGATATTCCTGGGACTAATCACATCCCACAGACAGCCCTGGAACCTCTGCTGCCTCTCCTCTTGCTCAGGAACAATGGGGGGACAGCAAGACCCAGAAATGTGCTCAGAGCTTTGGAAAAAATTGCCAAAATCAGGGATTTTGGCAAATCCCAGATTCCTCTGGGCTGGGAAAGCCCTTGGAGAACATCGAGCCCAACCACCCTCAGCGCTACCAAGGCCACCCCATGTCCCCAAGTGCCACATCCAGAGGGATGGGAGCTGCCCCTCTTGCCCAGTCTGTCATCAAAGGCAGCTCCTCCTTCCCCTCTCTCTGCACTGGTTTTTATCCATTCTCCAAAACCAGCAGTGGGGAGGTAAAACAAAAGGTGGAAAATGGGTTTGTGGGAGAGTTCTGGTGGTCTCAGCCTGGGGGGAAGGACAGCCCCAAACCCTTTTCCACAGAGCCTGGAGCAGGATTTCACCACAGCTGTGAGGGAATTCTGGGCTGGGTCCAGCAAAGTCAGGGAGAGGTGTCTGTGCTGGATTTCTCAACCCACTGAGCAAGCTCAGAAAGAGAAACCACTTCAATTATCTCATTTCAGTGGAAATTCTTCTTCTTCCCTGCATGTGAGATTTTTTGAGATTGCACCAATAGGCAAATTGGGAAGGAAAACATCATTTCCACACGGTGAAAACCCTGCTTTGTCTGGCTTTGAATTAGATTTCAGATTTGGTTTTTCCCCCCACATTACACCTTATTCTTCAGCTTGCCCAAACTGTAAATTTGGCTGGTATTTTGTTTTTCCTCCATAACATGATCAGACCAACCATCACCTGCAGGTGTTTAACATTTATTCTTGGTGATTCCTGCTTTTCTGGATGTGCATTCAGAGGAACTGGCCGCATCCCTAAATCCCAAAATCCTGAAATCCTCAAGGCTGGAATAGACCCCCAGGATCACCGAGTGCAACCTCCCAGAGCAAAAGGCCCAGCCCAGCCAGCGATCCTCTCCTGGAATTCCAACACAACTTTCTTTCCCTTGAAACTTATGCTAAAATAAGGCAGAGAGAATTTTGAAGTGAAAATGCCATTTTCATGCCTCTAATGTCTTTTATGGTGCCTTCTAATAGAGGTGCACATTAATGAAATCTCTCCTCGCAGGTTGGGAAGCGATTTTTCTTGCCAACCCACCCCAAAACGTTGGCCTTTTCCATTAAATTTTAATCAGTCTCGAATTTTGAAATCTCAGCATAAAGCTCTTGATATCGGGCTCCTTTGATAAATTATAAAGGTAAACTTTAATGAACAGTGAATGGGATCACCTTTGCTACTTGGGGGTAATAGAATAAAAAAGCAAACAAACACATTTTTCTTACTGCCACATGCCTCTCCTTAATAATAAGTTTTGTGTCTTCTGCAGAAATGGATGCTGGATAAAGTCTCATTAAATTAGCTGAGTGATGGAATAAATGCACAGCCCGTGGCTCTCCAGTCCAGAGCAAAGCACGAGGCTGATATCTCAGAGTTCTGCTTATTTACACATGCCTCGGACTCTTCTCACAGATATGTAAATTATCCTGGTTAAAACTAAATGCTAAAGTCTACACCATTAGTCTTCCACTTCATGATCTCCACATGGGGCTGTTAGAGGGATAATGTACCATACAATACACGGTTTACTTTTAATTAATAGGGAAAAAAAGTGAAATGAATATTAAATGTAGCTTAATGTGAAAGAAACCTCAAAGCAGTACGGTTGTTTTTTGTTGGGTTTTTTTGTCTTTTTTTTATAGAAAATATTCATCTCTTTCTGCAGCAGGAAATAAGAAATGTGGTAGGAGCCTGGAAACCCCCTGGAAGCCTGGGAAAAGGAGGAAAAGCAGGAAAAGGTGCTGGGAACAGGAGGTCAGAGCCCCCTGGTTGCCCTGGAGGGGTGCCTGTCCAGGGGGGCTCTGCCAGAGCTCCCAGACTCCCAGAGATGGGAATGCTCCCTCTCCTGTGGGAATCCCACCCCGGCACCCAAGGCGGGAGTGGCAGAATCCAGTATTAAATCTTAATATAAACCCACCTCATCAAACAGAAGCATTTAATTAAAACACAAGATCTGTTTGTCTGCGTTATAATTCAAGGTGTCAGAATTAATGCCCCTGTTTTTAATAAATAGAATTACCGATTCACAAACAGTTTATCACACGGCTCCCGAGGCCGGCTGCAATTTTAATGCTGTCCCGTTATTTACGGCGCCCCAACCAGCGCCCTGCCGCTCCTTGCCGGGGGCACCAGGCGGGGTTTGGGCAGGCCAGCCCCGCTAAGCCCGGCTTGCCTGGGCCAGCCTTTGTCTGGCAGCGCTCACCTGGGCCAGGTGGGAGTGCGGGAACAGACAAAGGCTGCGGGAGATCCCGGCACTGGTTTGGGAGATCAAAGGGTTCGAACTAGAGCGTGAAATTAGCACTCCTCATCCCTCTCCCGAGCCAGACTGGGCTCTGCACTGAAATAAAAACCCAGCTTTAAATCCTCTTCAGCGAGGAGAGGGAAACGCAAACCCTGCTGCTCAGGGCTGAGGGACCCACGTTCCCCACTGGGATACAGGGGGCAATGCACCAGTTAAACCCTAAATCAGGCTTTTCCATGGCAATGGCACCAGTTAAACCCCAAACCTGGCCTGCCTCTGGCAATGGCACCAGTTAAACCCCAAACCTGGCTTTTCCATGGCAATGGCACCAGTTAAACCCCAAACCTGGCTTTTCCATGGCAATGGCACCAGTTAAACCCCAAACCTGGCCTGCCCATGGCAATGGCACCAGTTAAACCCCAAACCTGGCCTGCCCCTGGCAGTGGCACCAGTTAAACCCCAAACCTGGCTTTTCTCTGGCAATGGCACCAGTTAAACCCCAAACCTGGCCTGCCCATGGCAGTGGCACCAGTTAAACCCCAAACCTGGCTTTTCCATGGCAATGGCACCAGTTAAACCCCAAACCTGGCCTGCCCATGGCAGTGGCACCAGTTAAATCCTGAACCCAGCTTTTCCATGGCAATGGCACCAGTTAAACCCTAAATCCGGCTTTCCCCTGGGAATGGCCCCAGTTAAACCCCAAACCAGCCAGGCAAAGGGGTTATTTCAAACCCTACATTTCCTAGGATTGGCCATTGTGGAAAAAAAAAAACCAAAACCAAACCAACAAAACCACCAAATATCAGTATTTAAAACATTTATTTAAATTGTACAGAGTCATATTTATTCAAGAACTTTAGGAGGTACAAAATTGGATTTTTTTTCATTTCTTCAGTGCAATCCAATGCTCAGCAATGAAGCACTAAGCTGTATTGATCCCTCTGGGGCTCCTGAGGTGGGTCACAGTTTGGGAGGCTTTTAAGGGCTTTTACCAGGCGGGGTCTGAGCGCAGGCAGCCCCATCAGGAGGCTCTGGAGGAGCTGCTGTGCCCCAGCTGAGCCCAGCCCAGCCCAGCGCTACCCACAGGTGGTGGCAGGGCCACCCCTGCCCACCTGAGTGGGATCACCTGCCAGGAGGAGGAGCAGGAGGGACCCCACAATTCCCTTTATCAGCAGCAGGGCAGCTCCCAGGAGAGCAGAGCTCAGTGGTTTAGGGGCAGCTCCAGGGACAGCAGGATCCAGGTAGGCTCATTGTTTTTCTGTGGAATGTTTGTGATTATTCCTGGGTTGTTTTTTGGAAGTGATGGTGGGGAAGTCTGTTTGAAAGCTGATTTTAGTGCAGAGATGTGGTTTTGGGAGCTGCTAGGAGCTTGTGTGTCGCCTTGATTTTCTAATATTTTCTAAGCCTTCTGATGTTTACCTTCTTGTGGAGAACTTTCTCACACGCTTTCTGTAGATAACACATTGTTTTGCATTCCTTTATGGAGGAGGAGAAACTTGATGGACTGGTAGTTTGTCCAGTGTCATTAGAGAGGTGGCACTGTCACCCTCCAATCCACTGTCACCTTTGGAAAACTATAAATATTGGGGTCAGAAAATAAACTCTCTCTTTTGCTCTTCACCTCAGAGCAAGGGTGTGCGTCTGTTTCTTTTGTGTCCAGTTGTGACACTTGTGTTCTGCTTGGCTCTGGTGGAAGCACATCAGAGTTGCTGTTTTTTGGCTCCGCTTTCTCTGCAGCAGCCCCAGGCCCTGGGGGGAGCTGGGTCAGGGCTGAGCTGCCCTGGGCACAGCCTGGGCTGGCTCTCAGGTGCTGTTCCTGCTGGGTGCTGCTCTGGGACAGGGCTGGGGACTCTGGCTCTGCTTTGCTGCAGGCTGAGATGGTTTGGGGCCCTTCTGGTGGCAAAGGGAGATGTGCAGAACTTCACCTGCTCTGTGTTCCCCAGGCTGGGCTGGTGCTCCCTTGGTAGGGGGCAGTTTCTGGGTGCTTCCCATGGCTGGGTTGTTGGCTGCTCCTCAGGGGCTCTGAGCCTGTGTCTAGGCTGAGGTCCCTGAGCCTGGTGCTGGCTGGGACTCTTGGGTGCTGTGAAGTTAAGGAGCAGCTCAGGCTGCCCCCAATGCTGGTTTTCCAGGGTGCTGTAAGATTTTGAGCTGCTGGCCTGCTCTGGGCTGGCCTTTTCTCCAGAGGGTTTGGACTGCAGGGGGAAGGTTGTCTAATTAATCTGTGATTTATCTGCAACCTGTGCCCCTGGTAGGACATCCCCACAGGTTTGGTGGCCAGGGTTGGTGTCTGGAGCCTCACCTGCAGCACAGCCTGAGAGCTGGCTGCCTTGGGGCTGGTCTCACTGCTCAGGAAGGTTTGGGCAGTGCAGCCTAAGGGCAGGGGCAGAAATGAAGAGCTGATTTACAGTTTCCCTCTGGTTGTTCAGTCATGCACTGGTTTGCATTCTGTGCCTTGCATTTCTGAGGGCTCTGGTGCAGTGGGTGAGGTGGACTCTCCAGGGGATCAGCTCCCATTCCCTTCTCCCAGGGGACAGGGCAGGAGGAAACAGCTTCCAGGTGTGCTGGGCAGGTTTAGGCTGTAAATCAGGGACAATCCCTTCCCTGAGCTGCCCAGGGCAGGGCTGGGGTCCCCATCCCTGCAGGGGTCTCAGAGCCCTGTGCCCGTGTCCCTGGGCACACGGGCACTGCTGGGGGGTTGGACTCTGGGGTCCTGGAGGAGTTTCCCAGGGGAGCCTGCTCTGCCCAGTTCAGCATCCCCTGCTCCAAGGGCACCCAGCCAGGGCTGGCAGCCCCTGGGTGCTTCAGGGAAGTTATCCCTGGGAATCCAGGGTTTTCCACAGTTAGAGGCAGCCAAATGGAGAGGTGTGCAGGCTCCTGGTGCAGCCCAGGCTGTGTCCTCAGGCAGGACCAGAGGTGCTCTCCTGTTGTACTCTAAACTCCAGGAAAGTGAGTCAGAGCTCGCTGCCAGCCCTGCCCCACAGAACGGGGTTTTGTTACCAACATCCCAGATCCTGGAGCTCCCAAAGCCCCAGTAAATGTATTTACAGCTGGGTCTGTCCCAGGGCTGTAACAAATGCAGCAGATCCCCGGGGGCTCCCTTTCCATGCTGCCCTCCAAGCTGAGGCACAGACACTTCTGTGTTTGGGTTGTGCCTCGGGCACTGTTGTGGGGGGGAGGAAAAGTGGATTAATTCACCTCACCTGGCTTCCAGAGCTTCCTTCTGAGCCTGCTCTGGGGAGAGTTTATTTCCTAAATACCAGGACCCAAAGCTCTGGCCTGGGAGCCTCCTCAGCACTGCAGAGTTTTTAATTCTGCACAGAATAAAACCTATTTCTGCTGGCTCGCAGTGCTTCAGGTGGGTGGGTGTGCTTCAGTCTCAGCAGGAGGAAGAGCAGAGTCCTGGCAAAGCCCAGAGGGGAGCTGGGTCAGGAGGGGGTCTGAGGGGGAGCTGCGTGCTGACACCGTGGTCAGCCTGCTCACAGAGTCCCCACGGCAGGAGGGAGCAGGGGCTCTGTCCCACAGCCCCTCCCCAGTGCTGCTGGGCTGGCAGGGTGGTCAGCCTGCTCACAGAGTCCCCATGGCAGGAGGGAGCAGGGGCTCTGTCCCCAGTGCTGCCGGGCTGGCAGGGTGGGGCTGGCAGGAGCCCCCATTCCCTGGGCAGGATGGGCTCTCTCTGCTGCCCATGCCATTCTCCAGTCCTGGGTGTGTTTGGGCTGAGCCAACCTCCCACAGGATGGCTGGGTTTCCTGCCAACAAGGAAAATAAATCTGTTTAAGCCTGCCTTTTGTGGAAACTGAGCACAGAGGTGTCACAGGCAGCAGGGCAGCCCGAGTTCTGTGGATGGGAGCGTTATTTGTGAATAAATGCCCTCGGTAGTCTGGCAAAATTATTATTCAGGATGTCTTCCCATCTCACAGGTGAACTATGAACTAATGGTTCCTTTTTGCATAGTTCACTTGACAAAGAATTGGTAGATTTTCTGTGTAATTTGCTATTATCCTAAAACTCTCAGCAAACCAAAATGCCAACCTGGGTTTTAAAATGTGATGTGTTTGAAAATGGAAATTTGACCACTCCAAATAGCAAAATCTTCATTTCCATTAGGATTTTTATGAACTGTCTGATTATAGATCAGGAAAACTCACACTGTTCTCCAGCCTCCTGCGATGCACAGACAAAATGATGAAAACAAAGGCAATTATTTGTCCTGGCAGTGGTGTGTTTCATTTGCAGCTGGAGTGGAGAACTTGGTCACATTGAGGCTGTTGCAGTGGCAAGGATTTATTTATTTATTCTGAAAGGCCAGAGGTGTCCCTCAGCCCTGGGGGTGTGAGTGGGACCTCACAGAGCACTGAGCTGGGACATTGTTGTATTGGGATGTGACTCCTGACACATGGGGACAATCCCATGGGGATGGGGATGTTGGGGTGTCCTCGTGGGAGGAGGCAGGGGCTGGGCAGTGCCACGGCCTCCCCTTGAGCTGGGCTTTACTGCTCCTTGGGCAGGGATGAGACCGAGCCCAGGGACAGCAGTGAGGGGTGTCCAGGCTCTGCCAGGAGGGACTGGGGACAAGGATGGAGGGACAGGAGCCAGGGAATGGCTCCCAGTGCCAGAGGGCGGGGATGGGTGGGAGATTGGGAACTGGGAATTCCTGGCTGGGCTGGGATTGCCAGAGCAGCTGGGGCTGCCCCTGGATCCCTGGAGTGTCCAAGGCCAGGCTGGAGCAGCCTGGGACAGTGGGAGGTGTCCCTGCCATGGCAGGGGTGGCCCTGGATCATCTCTAAACTCCTTCCCACCCAAACCATTTCAGGATTCTGTGGCGCCGTGGAGATGTGCATTCCTTCACCGGGTGTTTTTGCCCTTTTCCTGTGGATTTTACCCCAGATTGCAGGCTCCAGGTGCAATAAGCAGGAACTGTCCCTCCCTTGTCCCTCTGGGCTCCCTCCGGGGCTGTTCCCGCTCTGGCCGTGCCGGGTGTCCCTGCCCGCTGTGCCCGCCTGTCGCGGGCCACCCCCGCCGGGCTGATGGAAATGTCGCCTGTCCCCGGGGCTGGCAGCCGGCTGGCAGCGCTCTTGCCTGCGGGCAGCCGGGCACAAAGGCAGCGGCGGCACAGCTGGGGATGTCCCCAGCCGCTCCTCGGGGCCGCCGCTGCCCTCGATGGTGCTGCTGATGCCGCTCCCGGGGCCATCCCCGCATCCCGGGCAGGCTGCGGGGCTCGGAGCAGAGCAGAGCAGGGGACAGGACAGGACAGAGGGCGGCTCGGGAAGCTGTCCCGCATCGCCGAGCTGCCTGCCACACCTGGCCCGTCCCGGGCAGCTCCCCGGGCCCCGGAAGGGAGCTGGGGGTCGGTGAGGAAGGCTTTGGTGCTGCTCCTCCTCCTCCTCTGGTGCTGCTCCCCCTCAGCCCCTCTCTGGACCCGTCCCCTGTCTTCGTTTCTTAGGATGTTGGGGTTGCTATTAATTACTAACTCTGCCAATAGCCAGGCTAATTAACTCCAAAGGAATTTTCCTCTCTTATGAACTCTCGAGGGTCTGGGCTTTAAGGGTGGTGGGCACTGCCCAGGCTCCCCAGGGCACGGGCAGGGCTCTGAGGCTGCCAGAGCTCCAGGAGGGCTTGGGTAGCACTGCCAGGGTGGGACCCGGCGTGTCTGTGCAGGTACAGGGGTCAGTGATGCTGTGGCTCCTGTCCAGCTCAGGGTGCTCTGTGACTCTCAGAAAAGGATTTCTGCTCGGGTGGGTTCCAGACCAAGGTCAGGCCTGGCTAAGCTGGGCTGTTTGAGGCTGTGTGTGTCTGAGCCAGGCTGGAGCAGGCTCTGCTGGTGCTGCCTGCCAGCCCTGGGTGTCCCCTGGGCAGGAGCAGGTGCTGCTCACCTGGGCACAGCTCTGGGCTCCCCTGTCCAGCGGGACTTGGGGGGATCCCAGAGCAGCCCTGCCACCATGCCTGGGGGTTTCACACCCACAGAGCCCCCCCAGGGCACTGCTGGCTCTGTCACCTCCAGCACTGTCCCACTGGGGAGGGGCTGCTGGGCCCCCACCCTGGCCAGAGGGACACTGGCAGCAGCTGCCCCCTCTGTCCCCAGGGGCTGCTCTGTGCTCCTGTAAACTCCTCTGACCTTGGAGGAGACCCCAGAGCTTCATCACTGAATCCCTGGCAATTCCCAAGTAATCCCTGTCCTCTCCCCTTCCCCTCAGCAGTTCTGGGTCTCCCCTCCCTGCCCAGCCCTGGCTCCACACAAACCCCAGCTGGGCAGCCCTTGGAGGGGCTGAGCCCTGATTTCAAACACAGAAATTATCCCACACGAACTCAGGATCCCCAGTCAGACTGGGGAAGTTCCCTGTTTCATATTTCACTGCTGGTCCGGGATACAGGTGCACTTTGCAAATAATTGTTGTTTTTTTTTTAATAGGTGTGATGACTTGCACGTGAAAATATGAGCTCTTAAGGCCCAAATTTATTCTGTCAAATTTTTCTGATAAAAAAATCTGAAAAGATTTTGCTTTGAGCGCTGTACTGTTTTAAAAGTTTATTTAATGGCTTACATGATGAATTTCTGTTTAAGCAGTCAATAGAAAAGATAAGTGCTGCAGCTCAGTCTCAGAGAATGAAAGTGATTTTTGCCTTTTAGGGAAATCTCAGAAATATAAAACCTGAGTATTCCTGCTATTTATTATTTCCATATCACTACTTTTTTTTTTCCCATGTACTTTTATATAAACAGAGTCCTGATTGTCTGAACATGGTGGTGCTCTCTCTGAGTGGAGAGGGACACTGCAGAGTACTGCAATCCCCATTTCCAGCACTGTGGTTCTGCTCCCAGGAGCAGGACACAGGAATAATGAGTATAAAATGCTTTATTGGTGCCAGGGAGGATCTTCCCCTGTGTGTGCCAAGACTTGTGTCTTCTCTTGGCTTCCACTGATGATGGCTGAGGGGCAGGGAGTCATTTTGGGCTGCTGGGCACAGAATTGGAGCTCTGTAGGTTTGTCCTGTGCTCAGAGGTGTGCTGGGAGCAGGCTGGGGCCGGACCCAGGCAGGTCACTCCCCTGGAGTGGGCTCCTCGTTTGTCTCTGCTGTGTTAACACATTTTCCTGCTCTCAGCAGACATTCTGGGCTGGGCAGCGCTACTGGGGAGCGCAGGGCCCAGCAGACACTGTCCCTTTGTCCCCAGGGCACAGCGTTGGCGGTCTGTCCCCACTGCGGCGGTGGCAGCGCCACAATGTGTCACTTGTGTGCCCTGTGACTCAGTGTCACCCACCAGCTGCCAGCCTGGGCCCGCCTGGAGTGTGCCCGTGCCACCCCCGTGTGCCCTGGCGGGGAGGGACCAGCCCTGCTGCCAGGGGAGCTGCTTTGGGGACAGTCCCGTGGCACAGCTGGTCCCAAAGTGCCCAGCAGCAGGAGCTGGGCCCGGTGGCTGTCCCTGTCCTGATGAAATGGAGCAGGGAATGGGACTGGGGGTGCACTTGTCTGCCACAGAGCTCCTGGAGGGAGCAGGAGCTCACAGTGGGGACCCTTGGCCTGGGCTGTTGGCCACTGTCCCCACGGCCCTATCCGGGTGTCCCCATGGCCCCACAGCACTATCCTTGTGTCCCCATGAACCTACAGCCCCATGGCCCCATCCCTGTGTCCCCATGAACCTACAGCCCCACAGCCCCATCCCTGTGTCCCCATGGCCCCACGGCCCCATTCCTGTGTCCCCATGGCGCCACGGCCCCATCCCTGTGTCCCCATGGCCCCACAGCCCCATCCCTGTGTCCCCATGAACCTGCAGCCCCACGGCCCCATCCCTGTGTCCCCATGAACCTACAGCCCCACGGCCCCATCCCTGTGTCCCCATGGCCCCACAGCCCCATCCCTGTGTCCCCATGAAGCTCTGTCCCCATCCCCGTGTCCCCAGGGCCCAATCCCCATGTCCTCATGAAGCTGTGTCCCCATCCCCGTGTCCCCAGGGCCCCATCCCCACCCCACTGCTCCCTCCCAGGCCCTGCCATCGCCGCTGCCATGGAGAGATCCCCGTCACCGAGGGACTGCAGGATAGAAATCCCAAAGGTTAATCTATCCATTATTATAAATATTTATAAATGGGTTGGATAAATCATACTGTGTAATTATCTACCTAACTAGTCAAGCCATTAGGACATTAAATAGCACAAATCAGAACTCATTTGGTTCATCATGAGCCTGATATTGTTATGAAACAGCTGAGCAGAGCTGTGAACCTTCCAGGGCTTCCAGGGCAGGCAACTTCAGCTGTGAGTGGTGGTGGGCTTGGAAAACCAGGGGGTTTGGGAAAGAACTGGCTGTCTGCAACAGGCACTGAGTCAAATGTGAACTGACCAACAGAACTGAAACGTGGGGTTGGAACCTCTCCATCCTCTGTGGGCAGCATTTTATTTCTGCTGCTCACAGAGTGCAGCCAACTTCACTCGAGGTGGGGATGGGTTGATGTTGGGAGAGGCAGCACCTGGTTTGGCCTCAGAGGCTTCTGGCGCTGTCCCAGCCAGTTGCAGACACTGTCCCTAAGGAGAGCTTCCCATGTGGCCAGCTCCTGAACTCCCTTGGGATTCTCCAGCTGTTCCTTTACCACTCCTGAAGCCGTGGGTACACCAGCTGTGAGCCTTGTGCTGCTGTGGGAGGCTTTTGGCCCGTGGCTCTGGCCTTCCTGGCACTGAGAGGAGCCTTCTGACCAGGGCTCCTGGGGGTGCCTTCCAGCTCGGGATATTCTCTGCTCTCCTCTGCCCTTTCCATCCCGAGGAGGGAGAGGAAATGCTGGGATTTGGTGGCATTTGCTGGGTTTGGGCAGCTGAAGGAGAGGCTCAGGGCCTGCCCTTCAAACTGAGCTGGGCTTGGGCTTTTACATTTCACACTACTCCTGATGAGAAAACCCAAACCAAAAACCCCAAAGCCAACAGGAGGATGGTTGTGGGTTTGGGAATTACCCAAAGTGACACAGCTCAGGTCCCGTGGATCTGGGAGTTGGGGATGGGGTAGGACTGGATTGCTGGGGGTGGGTTCATGGATGTGGCAGAGAAAAACCTGTGGCAGGAAGGTGTGGAAGGGATGCTGGAGAGGATGAGCAGGATTCCTCAGTGGGAGTCATCAGGCACTTTATCTGGTCTGTTAAAAGAGAAAACTCTTTATGGTGCTTCCCCTCAAAGCTGATTTCTGTAAACAAACAAATTTTGGGTTTTCTCAGACCAAGCTGAAATCCCCTGACTCCTGGCTCAGCTGGATGGTGGGAGCCCCTGGATTTGGGGTGTCCCTGGCAGGATTGTGCTGTTCCCGGGTTCTGGGTGCTTTGTGGCTCTCCTGGGGACTGTCCCGTGCAGAGCAGGGCCGTGGCGTGTCCGTGGCACTGAGCCTGTCCATCCTTTGTGGGCACAGCCAGCCCGGGGTGGCCCTGGCAGCGAGGGGCAGCAGGAGGATGCTGCTGTGTGCTTGCAGAGCTGCCCTGGCCGAGAGTGCCCTTTAAACTCCGCCTGGGCGCAGTCGGGGCCGGGATTGGCAGGGCAGGCACCCAGGGCAGGAGCAGCCTGGGGGTACCGCAGCTGACACCCGCAGGCAATGCCGCTCCAGAGCCGCAGCTCGGGGGTGCAGCCCCGCGCTCAGCGCGCTCCTGGGGCTCGGCTGCCGCGCTCTGTGCGCAGATTGCAGAGCCGGCCCCGCTCTGACATTTAGAGCCCACGGAAGGCAGGCAGGCAGGCAGGCGCTCCTCGGGAGCGCGCTCCTCTCCCGGCGCTGCCTGCGGCTCCCGCCGCACTGCCGGCGGATCTGCACATGTGGCTGAGGAAGGAAAAACCTTTTGCATTGCATAACCAGCCTGAATTTCTCTGGAGACCCGCGGCTCCTGAAGCAGTTGGCAGAAATTGCTGCATTTCAGAAGTTATTTGTTTTACCTGCGCGTCAAACTCCAGCTTATATTTTTATTCCCCCAGTAAATTGCAGATCCCGCTTCTGGGGAAAGCTGCCTCCACATCCCAGTTCAATTGTGTTTAACACTGTGCCCAAACACGTTTAGTGAGATGAGATTCAAACAATTAAATGTGTCTTCCACGATTTTCCCTCTGTTCGTCCAGTAGCCTAATAATTATCCCAACTGTTTTAATATGACTTGCACGGCGTTGTCAATTTATTTAGTTGGAATTAGTTTTCTATTTCTTCTTGTAAGTGTTGCCTGTTTACTTAACAATATTTGGCTTTGCCTAATGATATGTACAGAAGACAGGGCTAAGTGGAACATCAGCTGTTTACATCAGCTCCAACAATTAATGCATGTTAATTTTTAATTACAGTGATTGTACTGGAGGCAGAATGTATGTTTTCTCACAGAACAGATGTAGCAGTCAGCTTTGCTGGGGAACAGGCAGATCGATGGGCTGGGGCTGCTGCCAGCCCCGGGCTGTGCTGCTGGCCCTGTCCCCAGGAGCCACAGCAGGTCCTACCCACAGGTGGCACAGCTTTGGGCCTCGGGGGGCTGCTCCCCCAGACCCACACCCGTCCCATGGGTCCTGCAGGGAAGCTCAGTTTGGGTGGGATTTGCTGGAAGCCCTCAGTGGGCAGCAGCAGGGCTTGGTGGCATTCCTGTCTGGGTTGTGTCCAGCAGCACGACCAGGGCTGTGTTTCTTGAGCACCAAGGTGTTGGAGGATTTTCTGGTGGCTGTGAAGGGCAGGAGCTGTGGGCTAGAGGGAGTCAGGGTGTGGCAGGTCCTGGGGGAGGATGGGGGTGAGACCCCAGAGCAGCTGGGCCTCAGGCTCACAGAATCCCAAATCCCTGAGCTTTACTCAGCATCCTTTACATCCCAGGGGACTTCACACCCTCAGCTCTTTCATTCTCTTGTGTCAGGTTGCTTTTGCCTCCAGCACATTTGAAGTTCTCTCCAGGCAATTGCTTATGAAAAATAAACTCATCAGAATTATTTTTTTTAAGCAGAAAGCTGGTGTAATCCCAGGGTGGTGTAGGGAAATAAGAAACAATTAAAATGTGCCTCCCCTAATTGGTGTTGAAGTAATTTCCATCAGCAGGGCAGAGTTGCCAGACTGAACTTAGAGCTGATCCTGCTGCTCAGCATCTTCACCCCCACGTGCACCCTGGCATCTGTTGGGGATCTCAGCAGGTATTAAGGAATTTAAAGAGTACAAATGCTGCAGGTACCAGACTCCTCATGTACAAACCACAATATTCATCACAAAGCCACCTCGTGAGCCATAAAAATGAATCCTGGTCCTCTCAGAAGGCCTTGTGAGCGAGTTTATCCTGGCTGTGAGGAGAACCTGCTGGCTCTGGGGTCTCCCACAGGCCCACACTCCAGCAGTTGTTGGGAAAAAGGAAGAACCCGGGGTGGCTGCCCAGGCAGAGCAGGGCGGGTGGGTGGTGTGGAGAAGCTGCTCCCTGTGAGGAGGTGAGGGGCTGGCCAGGTGCCCAGAGGAGCTGTGGGGTTTGTGCCCCTGCACAGGTGGGATAACCCTGCAGGACTCAGTTCCTGGGGAACCCCCCCACTCCTGGCAATAATCCTGGAGAGCCTGCTCCTGAGCCAGCAGGGACACTGAGCAGTAATTCCCGATTCACCTGGGAGCCCGCGGGGCTCGGTGCCTGCAGCGCTGCGGCTCCGGGCTCCCTCCCGCCCCCCCGGCTCCCCTCTGCCCGGCTCTGGCAGGGCTCACACCCTCCCGGCTGGGGAGGAGAGTGCCCAAGTGCCCCGGGCTGCTGGGCAGCATCCCTCACGGGAGGCGATCCCTCCCTTCCCTCCCAGCCCATCCCATCCCCGGCGGAGGGCACAGGGCTGATTGCACTAATTGCTGTCCCTGCTGGGGGTGCAGTGGGGTTCTCTTAATGCCCCTGGCCACGCTGGGGGTGCAGTGGGGTGCTCTTAATGCCCCTGGCCACGCTGGGGGTGCAGTGGGGTGCTCTTAATGCCCCTGCCCCGCTGGGGGTGCAGTGGGGTGCTCTTAATGCCCCTGGCCACGCTGGGGGTGCAGTGGGGTGCTCTTAATGCCCCTGGCCACGCTGGGGGTGCAGTGGGGTGCTTCTAATGCCCCTGCCTCTCCGTGGCT
Source organism: Serinus canaria (assembly GCF_022539315.1). NCBI lineage: Eukaryota > Metazoa > Chordata > Aves > Passeriformes > Fringillidae > Serinus > Serinus canaria. The sequence goes on from NC_066321.1 coordinate 809,939, forward strand.
CTCTGGATTTTGGGTTCCCATCCCCTCTGGCCGGGGTGCAGGGGACCAGCAGCAGCACCCAGGCTGGGCTCCTGTGCTGCAGCGTGCAGGACAGCAAATGGAAATGTTCTCCAAATATTTCCAGCAAAGATATTGGGCAGCAAATGGAAGTGTTCTCCCAAGAGTGCCTTTGGGGCCCGGGGTTTTCCAGCCTGCAGCTGTTGGGTGCCTTGCTGGCTCTTTGCAGGGCCCTGGTACAGCTGCTCTGTGATGCCCCAGCCCTTTGCAGGGGGTGGCTCACCTCTCTGGGCATCCCTTCGAGCTGGGAAATAACCTTTAACACAAAATCATTCATCTTGGGGGTTTTTATAAATACCCCCAGAAGTATTTGGGGTTTTTATAGCCCCAGCCCCCGGTGCCTGCAGTTCCTTGATGTGGTGCAGAAGTTCCGTGCACAGCTGTGGGTTAATAGTTACTAAAAATAACTCTTTCCTGGTGTGCATTCTTATCCCAGATTTTATCTTAGCCTTTCTAAATTTCACCTGCCAGATGTTTCAGCTGTTCCATGCTGACCCAAAGAGCTGTGCAGGGCTGGGTCCCCCCGGGCTGGTGATGCTTCCCCAGGGGGCCCTGCTGCTCTCCTTGCCTGCCCTTGGAGTGGACCAGCAAACCTCCAGCTCTGCGGGGCTGGGCAGGGTGCTCAGTGTCTGCAAACAGCAGCATCCCCCCGGGCAGGGCAGGGCAGTGCCATCCAGGACAGGCTGCTGGCCCAGCCAGGTCCCACCTTCTCCACCATTCCCCTCTTCCCTCTGCTCAGTGTCAGGGAATTGTCGGAGATCCCATTCCCTGTGTGAGGTGTTGAAATGGCCCCTGAAGCAGGGGCTGGGAGCAGAAGTGAGGGATCATCCCTCGTGCTCAGGAAACCCTGCCCCCAGCCCTGTGCTCCAGGATGGAGCAGCCACCTGGGCTCTGGGAACCTTCTGGGTTCCCATCACAAGAGGAGCATCACTCATTGTGCTTTTAAATAAAACCCAGATTGTGTGAACGTTTACAAGAGAGATGATGCCTTTTTGCTCTTTATGGCAAAACATTGCTCTAAATCCTTTTTTTTTTTTTTTTTTTCCTGTGGACTTCTTTCAAAGTTATCATTTCTAAGCGCCTGTTTTCATTCTTGACTTATATGAGCTCAGGCACAGAGATGAGACTGGAATGATTAAGGTTTTCTCTCCAGCACAGGAGCAGTTTGCATGTCTGGTATCTGGGCTTTTTAAATGGTTCTGGGGGATGAGGGACACACAAAATCACTTTGGGCTGGGTTGTTTTTCTTTTTTTTTTCTTTTTTTTTTTTTTTTTTTTTTTTTTGTTGTGTTGGTTTTTTTTAGCAAAGCAACAGTATCTAAAATTAGTGTCCTATAATCTATATTTCAGAAAGACAGCAAATATATTAGTCCAGGGGGAATGCATCATTTTAAATGAAAAATCGATAAATAACAGCATTTGGTGGGTTTTTAATGCTAAAATATGTTCCTTTTTAATTAGTCATTATATGTATTGATTGATGCTTACTGTACTTGTGATGCCTTTCCTTCAGGGCTTTGTGTATTTCATAGATTGGGAGATGTAAAAATACTTTAAATCAAAGCAGTAAAATAAGCGTAGTTAGAGGGAGAACACGGGGGTTTTTCTTCATTTACATTCATTACATATTATGAGTTTAATTACCTCCCTCAAATAATCCCAGGCTGAGGGGATGATGCTGGAGAAGGCGTACTTCCATGATGATTTTATTGATTGTGACTGATGGATGGCATCAACATTTCATAGTGAAGAATCATGGTTTTGTTACATCAGGAAAATTAAATTGGGAGAGTTATTTTCTTTCCCAGTGATAGTGGCAGTTAGAATATTTCACCTGTAATGAGATGTGTGCGTTATGTGCCATAGTGAACCACTGCTGAGCCATTAAATATATGTAAATGAAGAGAAACACAAGAGAGCCTGGGCATAATAACGTGCAGAACAGAGAAATGGATCCTGGAAAGTGATTAATTTATTTGATGATGCCTCAAGTGAGGAATTTTAGGTCACAAATGAAGTGACAGAATGACAAATTACCATTTTAAAGAATTTACTGGGCATCATTACTGAACAATTGTCAGGTAGTTTATGGTGGCTGAGAAGATGGTATAAATATAGATCTTTTCCTTATCTGAGATGAATTATTAATCACCTTTTTAAAAATCTTTGTGAGTGATGGTTGGCTGTCTGATTGGAAATAATGTGTTCTACAATTTTAACTAAATTCTAATATGATGTGTAACAGGAATCTTTACAATTAAAGTCTCAGCGGAGAGTGGTAGGAGGTTTACAGTCAATTGCAGTTTTAATGTGATGAAAGAGGAGGAATTCTCCAGCATATTTCAATAGGTTTCCTTAGGTATATTATCCCTGCTGTGATGTTATTCAAATGTTTACAGTTTATTTTCCTTTGAAAAATGACATTCAGATACTCAAATTGTTTTCCTGGGTTTATTAGTTAATGAAAATGAAATTCGGGTAATTGCTCCGTTTGTGCTGCCTGCCATGTTATGGGGGCAGTGAGGGGCTGTGGCAGGGCTGGGAGCACAGCCCCCGTGTCCTGGGGGGCTCCGGGGACACCGTGTCCCTTTCCTGGCAGAGGTGGCTGTGTCTGTTTCCTGGCGATGGCAGTGTCCCTTTCCATGGGCACCGTGTCCCTTTCGTGGCAGAGGTGGCCATGTCCCTTTCCTAGCAATTGCAGTGTCCCTTTCCATGGCCGTAGTGTCACTTTCCATGGCCACTGTGTCCCCTTCCTGGCGATGGCAGTGTCCCTTTCCATGAGCACGGTGTCCCTTTCCTGGTGGCCCTGGCCGTGTCCCTTTCCATGGCCACTGTGTCCCCTTCCTGGCGATGGCCGTGTCCCTTTCCATGGTGGCCGTGTCCCTTTCCATGGTGGCCGTGTCCCTTTCCCGGCGGTGGCCGTGTCCCTTTCGATGGCTGCCATGTCCCTTTCCCAGCGGTGGCCGTGTCCCTTTCCCAGCGGTGGCCATGTCCCTTTCCATGGTTGCCATGTCCCTTTCCATGGCTGCCATGTCCCTTTCCCGGCGGGGGCCGTGTCCCTTTCCATGGGGGCAGTGTCCCTTTCCCGGCGGTGGCCGTGTCCCTTTCCATGGCTGCCCTGTCCCTTTCCCGGTGGTGGCCCTGTCCCTTTCTCGGCGGTGGCCCTGTCCCTTTCCATGGGGGCCCTGTCCCTTTCCATGTGGGCCCTGTCCCTTTCCATGGGGGCCCTGTCCCTTTCCATGTGGGCCGTGTCCCTTGGTGGCGGTGGCCCTGTCCCTTTCCATGGGGGCCCTGTCCCTTTCCATGGGGGCCCTGTCCCTTTCCATGGTGGCCCTGTCCCTTTCCCGGCGGTGGCCGTGTCCCTTGGCGGTGGCTCCATGCGGAGCGCGCACGGGGCCCAGGTGGTGCTGGGGTCCCTCCCGGCCCTGCCGAGCGCTGCTCTGGGCCCATCCCGCCTGCTGGAGGAGGAATCCTCTTACCCCGTGCCTCGGAGCAGCCCTGGGTCCCTGCTGGGGCATTTCCCGAGGTTTGGAATGCTGTGTGTGCTCTTATTGAGGCATTTCCTGGGCTCCCCGCCGCTGGAAGGAAAGATGAATCCGACTCCATGTTCTCAGAAGGCTAATTTATTATTTTGTGATATTATATTATATTAAAGAATGCTGCACTAAAGAACACAGGATGCAGACAGAAGGCTAAAAGATAATAATGAAAACTCGTGAATCTCTCCAGAGTCCCAACAGAGCCTGACAGGGATTGGTCATCGAGTAAAAACAATTCACCTGCTGGATAAACAGTCTCCAACCACATTCCAAACACAGGAGAAGCAATCAGATAATTCTTGTTTTCCTTTTTCTCTGAGCCTTCTCAGCTTCCCAGGAGAAGAATCCTGGGCAAGGGGGTTTTTCAGAAAATCCGATGGTGACACCCCATTGCTTCCTGGGGTTTCGGGGGTTCCCCCTTAGCTGGGCACAGCTATAAATAGTTGGATATTCCCACACACGCTTTGAGGGGACAGCAGGCACTCAACAAAGTGCCCAAAAAGGGATTTCCTCTCCCTTTCTCAACAGAATTTATTAATCCATCTGCTTCTCACGCTGTTAAAATTCCATGTTTTTCTCACCATCCTTTGAATTCAAAAGTACTGAATGAATCAGGATAAATAGAGCTGCACCATCATTAAGAATAGGATTTTCCCATTGAAATTAATTAAAACTAATTAAAATTTTAAAAATTAATTTTTCCCAATATTGTTAGTTCATTTACTGACTGATTTGCTGAAATCCCCTGCTCTGGTGGGGTTCCACCAGTGTGTACTTGTGGAGCTCTGGGTCTTAACTCCTGTTTTGGGGGATGTGATCAGCCTTGGGAGGGGAGTAGGTGCCCAGAATGTGGATGCAGGGCTGGAAGCACCCTTGGAATCTGCCCAGAAAATCTCTGGTTAAGCCCTGTCCTTTTGGAGGCGATTTCCTTTTTATTTTATGATTTTACACTAAACTTTTTAAATTTTAGATTTCCTTCTGTGTGCACTGAAAAAGTAGCTCTAGAATTAAAAAATAAATAGAATTAAGCCATGTGGACTTTTTCTGTCACTCTTTTGCATTGCCAAAGGGGGAGTAAATCCCAGGGAAATTATCTGGATCCACTTGTGAAGGTATGAAGGCTTTCTTGGGGCTTTTCTCCCTGGCAGGGTTTGACACTCAGCTGCTTTGCTCTTCCTGCTCCGGGCTCTTGGAGCTGATTCCCAGCTCCTGTCGTGGTGGTGCTTCCCTGGAACTGTGAGTTTGGCAGGAAAAGAGGGAGCCCTGGGCTCCAAAGGGAAACCCAGGTGTCCAGGCTGCTGGATTTCAGTGTGTGTGGGATCACACAGGTGATTCCAGGCTGCTGGATTTCAGTGGGTGTGGGATCAGGTGATTCCAGGCTGCTGGATTTCAGTGGGTGTGGGATCACACAGGTGATTCCAGGCTGCTGGATTTCAGTGGGTGTGGGATCACACAGGTGATTCCAGGCTGCTGGATTTCAGTGGGTGTGGGATCACACAGGTGATTCCAGGCTGCTGGATTTCAGGGTGTGTGGGATCACACAGGTGATTCCAGGCTGCTGGATTTCAGGGTGTGTGGGATCACACAGGTGATTCCAGGCTGCTGGATTTCAGGGTGTGTGGGATCACACAGGTGATTCCAGGCTGCTGGATTTCAGTGGGTGTGGGATCACACAGGTGATTCCAGGCTGCTGGATTTCAGTGGGTGTGGGATCACACAGGTGATTCCAGGCTGCTGGATTTCAGGGTGTGTGGAATCAGGTGATTCCAGGCTGCTGGATTTCAGTGTGTGTGGGATCACACAGGTGATTCCAGGCTGCTGGATTTCAGTGGGTGTGGGATCACACAGGTGATTCCAGGCTGCTGTATTTCCATGTGTGTGGAATCAGGGCAGGGTTCTTCTCCTGCTTTGCCCTGTGCTCATCCCCTGCTCCCCTGCCTGGCTCAGGGCAGTGCCAGGGCTCAGCTCCGTGCCAGCCGTGCCCGTTAACCCTGGGAGCTGAGGCAGGGTGGGTGTCTGTCCTTGCTCCCCTGTGCCCAGGGACGGTCCCAGCTGCAGCAGAGCCCAGCAGTGACACACGGGAGCGTTCCCCAGGGCCCTGCTCTGAGCCTCTCAGCTGGAGCTGCTGATCACCACACTGGGGGGAGAGCAGGCACCCCAGGACACCCACACAGCCACAGGGAGGAATTCTGTCCCTCCTGTGCATTTCTGGATGGCTCCCTCTGGGTGCTCGGGTTGGAGAGGAGAGACCTTTCACTGTGCCTCCCTCCTGGTGGCAGTAAATGCAGGAGCAGCCCAGCCCTGTTGGGTTCCAGGCTGGCTGGGGCACAAAATGGGTGGAACCAGTCTGGGTTTCTCACTTGCAGCAGCAGTTCCTGAGGAATTGACATTTTAAGGAAGAGGTTTCGCTTCTGAGGAGAGGAAAATCTTTTTTTCCCCTTCATTCTTGCAGATCCTTTCGAAAGGGGAGTGCAGCCCTGGAACTGGAGAATCCCAGGGCTGCTCCAGAACCTCCTCCCAGAGCAGGATTTATTTGAGGGGTGAGGGCTGGCCTTGCCCCACTGGGGCTGCTTTTGTCTCTCGAGGTTGTGCTGCCCTCAGGGTGAATCCAGTTCCTAAATCCCGGGATAACAGCACAGGACCTTGGCACCTCTGCTTCCCTTGGCACCTCTGCTTCCCTTGGCACAACCCACCCTGTGCCTGTGGGGGCAGCTCTGGGGGCAGCTCTAAGGTGTGTTTAACTTCCCTGTGTGCCTCTCACGGGATTGCTGGGATCATTGTCCTGAATTGTTCCTCTGGGGTGGAGGAAGGTCCGTGATGGATGCAGAGCTGGTGGAGATCCAATAAAATACAGAACCACCCTGGTCCTCTGGTTCTGAGCTCCTCGCTCAGGGAGACTGGAACCTGGCAGCCTCCCAATTGCACATCCCAGAGAAAATGTCATATTGGGTAAAACCCAGTCTGCCCTCTAACCCTGACTGGACACAGGCCTGTGGGAGGAGGTGAAAATCAGGGAGTGTAGAAACACTTGTACTACAGAGCTGGAGGCTCCAATTCCTTCTTGGCCACTGCAGAAGGAGGAGAGTTTTCCCTCAGACTCAGGAAGGAACAAATTGGGAGCCCCCTGCACAGGGCCAGCTTTGCCCAGGGTTTTTTTCCCATGGAAAAGCTGGCAGCCTGTGAATGGAGGAGGTTTATTCTGCTCCAGCAGAATTCCAGGAGTGCCTGGAGCTGCTGCAGAATTGCGGCTCCGTTTCACTCTCCTCTTTCTGTCAGATGGTCTGCTCTGTTTTCCACAGTTTCTTTTATTCCCCAAAATGTTCTCTAGCAGTGTTAGATTTCTGATACGTGACACTGTGTTAATTTGTGGTTTTTCCTCTGTAGGGAAGCCTTGATGAGAAATTATTGCAATTTGTGAAAGCTTTATTTGTGCTGCTGATGACTCAAAAGTTAGAAATGCTGCTCTGCTGTGATTACTGGCCTTAAAAAAATGACACAAATGAAAGTGGGACTTTTTGATTCCAGCAGAAGGACTTTGTTTGAGGCAGAGAATAGAAGTATTTTTTATCATTAGCTTTCACTCATTTCAGAGGAGCTGGGCTTGTTAATAACTTCAAATGACACAATGAATGTGAAATATTAATCCGCTTGGTGCTCTTCTAAGGACATGGAAAAGCAAATGGCAAGCAAGAAGCCCTGGGAGCTTTGGGAAAGAAGGGGGTTAAAAACACAGAACTGGGGACAGAGGAAATAGACAAACACAGGGAATTTTCTTTACCTGAATTTCCTGGGAAGCTGTGACCAAAAGGAATCCAGGTGCTGCCACAGGAAATGCTCAGGTGGGAAGGGAAGGGGTTGGCTGGGACACAGGATGATTCCAAAGCAGGATCCCCATCCCAGATCCCCAAATGGGGCGTTTTGGGAAGGCCACAGAAAAGTAGAGACCGAGGGGGAAAGTGCTGGAAGTTTCTCTTTGCAGTTTTTTTTTTTTTTTAATTTTATTTTAAAGGAGTCTCAAAATGAATCTGGGAAAATTAGAAGGGGAATTTACATGGTATTTGAGGGATTTCCTTGGTTTTACAAATATTTTATCTTTTCTATTAAAAAGCCATTAGGAGGTGTGAAAGGAAGGCGAGAAAAGGTCAGGCTGTGCTCTCGTTTGCTCTGGTCTAAGTCCAGCCCAGCCCCTTTAATATCAGTGCAGCCACTCTGGATTTGTGGGACTGCACAGCCAGGCCTGCTGGGGCACGTCTGCAGCCTGCAGACCCCAGAGGTGCCTGGGCTCAGCCTCCCCGCTGCTCTGCCTGGCCAGGGGAGGCTCTGGGACACCCCAGACCTGGGCAGGTGTGGGGCACAGAGAGGGGAAACAGCCAGGAGGGCTGGTGGGCTGCATGGAGCCAGGAATCAACTTGGTTTGGGGTGTCCTGGAAATCCTGGAAATCCAGCATGGCCTGGGGTGGGGGGTCCTTACAGGGCATTCGTGCCACCCCTTCCATGAGCTGGCACAGACAAGGTCCTCACCAGTGCCACCTTGGGGGGCTGCTAAACGAAACACAGGCAGTCCTGGGCAAACAGGATCAGGGAAAACTCTGGCTTGGGTGCTGCTTGAAATTGGAATTTACTTGTAATGAATTGCCCTTGAATCGTTAGCTCTGACACTGCCAGACAGAGCCCCGAGCCCCCGGGGCATGGTGTGTGACTGGCTGGGGCTGTTCTGGACACAGCCCCGGGCTCAGGGGCTCCAGCACTGCCCACCCACTGCTGGCAGGAATGCCAGGGCCACAGAGTCCCAGGAGAGCAGGAGGGGGGAAAGCAGCAGGAACTGGGCGAGGCAGAGGGTCCCACGCTGGGCTGGGCACAGCAGGCTCCGTGCTCTGCTCTCCTTTCCCTCTGCCTGCTTCCCCTGCCTTTTGAAGGAGTATTCCTTCTCTGCAGCAGCAGGAATTCAGTTTGTGCATCGGTGGTGTCTCTGAAACTCTGATGTGCAGCTGGGGTTATCTCTGTGCACATCAGAGGGAGGAACTGGCACACCCCTGCCTGGCTTTGTTTGGCTTTAGGGGCATGGAAGTTACACTTGGGCTGGGCCTTTCTGGGGGTTTGATTTGGGGGCAGGTTTTGTTCATTGAGTTTTTTGTTTTGTTTGTTTTTTGGTGTTTTGTTTTGGGTTTTTTCTTTTTTACCTTGGGTTGTATTCAGCAGTATCTGGTCCAAGACACAGAAGCAGAAAGCCTGTGAGTGACCATGTGTGGCCTCACCCTGTAAAAAGGACAAAATACTGGGTTTCTAAGTGGATTTTCCAAATGCAGTGGAGTGTTTTCTTTGCCAGGTGCTCAGGGTTGTGTGAGTGGCCCTGGTGATGCTCCCAGCTGCAGAGCTGAGGGTGTCTCTGGGTGGTTCCCTGCTCTCCTTTCCTCACTCTCCCCTCAGTCCCACACCCTGGCAGTGTTTATCTGGGTTTTCCAGCTGAATGAGTGTCCCTGGTGTTTTCAGTGGCACCAGGTGGCACAAATTAACCCTGGTGCAGTATTTTACCACTGTGACCCCTCTTTGGGTGGTGATGGGGGCCTGAGGAAGAGCATGGTGGAAATGCAGGAATGTCTTGGACGAGTATTCTGGCAGTCCCAGACTGGCTTGTGTTGGAAGGGACCTTGAATGCCAGCAGTGCCACCCCTGCTGTGGCAGGGACACCTCCCAGTGTCCCAGGGCTGGAGCAGCCCCCATTCCCTGCCTTGGCCCTGGAGCTGCTGAGTGCAGGTGCTGGGAGAGAGAGAGCTGCCTTCACCAGGGTTTTATGCAAATGGCAGCAAAAACAGGACAATAAATACAAGCATTTCTTTCTCCTCTTGCCCAGGCCATGCTGGGGAAAGGTGTGAGCCCAGAGCTGCAAATAGAATTTGCAAAGGTCAAAGATTGCTCACAGAATTCATAAATGCCCCTGCTTAACACAACTGCCCAGTTGCTGTTCATGAGTGACTTACCAAGCACTCCTCATCTCGTGTCTGACAAACTGAGACTGCTAGAAAGCCTTTGCTCAGACCTCTGCCTTTGGCAGGACAAGTTTTGGGGCTGTGAACACCTTGTGTCACAGGATGAGTAACAAACCATCCTGCTGGCCTGGGCAGTGCTTGCGTTCAAGGCTTTTAGGGCTGTTTTCCACCCCAGATGAGACTGATTCCGAGCTGTTCCTCCTTGGAACCAGGAGTTTCCCATGGCTCAAAGGGCAGCTGGGCAAGGTGAGGGTTGTACCACGGCCAGGAACTCCCTGCACCCCTTTTTGGGGGAGAATTGCTGGAGGTGAGCTTTGCTCAAGGCTCACGTCCCTGCTCCTGGTGGCTGATCTCAGTGGGAGTGAAGCTGAGCTGCTGTGGGCTCCACAGGGAATTCCTCCTTTTCCTTGACTGAGTAATTTGACCACAGGTTTCTTCTCGTTTTGCATGGCATTGCTGGAGTTTTCCCTGGAAAGGCCAGCCTGTCTGAGCTCACTCTCAAAGCCTGAGCCACAGCACCTGCATGGGGGGCAGAGCTGGAATGGGTCTGGAGAGGAGGGAATGCAAGGAGCAGTGACAAAATTGTATTGATTGGGGTGTTTTTATTTCTGTGTATGCATATTGGTTAAAAATGAGTGACTGTGGAACACAAGCAGCTGAGGACAGGTTTGAGCCCCCGGGTTCAGGGCTGTAGGGCTGGACCTTGAACTCCCTGAGTGTGTCTGGAAGGCAGAGCTGTAAGAGAGCACCGGGAGTGTTCCGTGTGCGGTTTGTGGGGAGGTGGGAGGGACAGGAGCTGCAGGTACAGGTGGCTGTGATCATGGCAATGCCTTGAAAATCGCCCATTAGTTCTGTCTAATAGGCTTATTCTGAGGATAATGGTTCTGCATATCTTTGGAAGATTCACTCCAAAGTCTCAGCATTTTCCGTGTCTCGCCTGGAGAAAAATCGCTGCGCTTGAAAATCAGGAATTGTCAGTGAGCGTTGTCAAAACAACTTTATTTTATCAAGTCAAGATAATGTTGAGAGAAGTCTATACCCACTTTAATTGCTTTGACATTCAATTAGCAAGACATTCTACTCCTCTCCAATAGAGTGAGCTTCTGTGTGGCTCGCAGGAAAACCCGGCTGGAAAAGCACCAGGGGATGTCGTGGGGCCACGTTCCAGCCCAGCTCCTGCTGACGGGCTGGCCATGCCCCACTTCCCACTCCTAGAAATTCCCAAGAAACTTAATCCAGTGCTCAACTCTCCCATGTTGGTTTTTTTTTTTCCTTCTGCATCTCCCTCGTGGCAATTTAAATCCCTTTTTCTCCCCCCCAATCCACCATATACATAAAAAACTGATTTTCCTTCCTTCCGTCTTCTCCACAGCTGTCGCCACACTTGCAAATTGTTTCCGTGTCCTCCCCTAAGTGCTCTTTTTTTAGGATAAACAACCCCAATTCTTTTAATCTGTGCTCAGTGTCAGGTTTGGAGGGCTCTGATTAATTCCGCGGCGTTGCTCGAGGTGCGTTGTGGCGGGTGAATAATGGCCCTTGTCCCCAGGATAGGTCACTGCCACCCTGGCCCCAAATTCATTCATTTAATCAGCAGCCTCGGCACAGGGAGAACAGATCCTGGCAGGGAGCTCTGCAGGGAGCCCTGGCACTTGGTGCTGCTGCTGTGGCCTCGGTGGTGGCCAGGGAGTGACCCCAGGGTGGCAGATCCCCGGTCTGGGGAGGGATGGGGAGCTGTGCCTGGTTCCTCAGGCTCCCCAGAGCCGGCCTGCAGGGAGCTCTGCTCCCCCTGGGAGGATTTTAAAGCTCTGTGAAAGGGCTGGGTGTGTGCCAGTGCTCTGGTGGGTGCTGGGGGAGGTTTGGTGAGGCACTCTGCAGGTTTGCAGGTGCCCAGGAGCTCTGGGGCGTGCTGCAATTACTGCAAATGTCACAGAGCCCTGCCTCCCTCATCCTGCCCTCCTCTTTCTCCAGGGCTGGCAGCTGAAGGCCACCAAGCTGCAAATATTGCCAATTGTGTACCCTCAAACCCCTGCAGTAATGAAGGTGAGGAGTGGCAGAGCTCCTGCCCTGCTCTGTGCCCACAGACCTGGTTTGTGCCTGCTCTGGCACGCTGGAAGCAGCTCCAGGGCTCTTGGGTTGCAGTTTTCCCTCTGTCTCAAAGGAAAAGAAGGGTAACTGCATTTTCCAGCTGTGATGTCCTAGAGATTAACTCACCCAGTTTCAATATTTGAGCTTTCCAGCAGGAGGTGGGGCAGAACAGGAGAGGGAGGCTTGGATGCAGTTCCTGCACTCTGTTCTTTGGTACCCTTCATATACTGCTCTGACAAAAGCTGAATTCCAGGCTTTTAATTTGAAGTTAAATTTGAATTTTAGCTTTACCTTTAGGAGACTTAATGATGTGCTTGGATTCATTAGAAATTTGTTATTTAAAAAAGCCCCCACAGTTAGCCCAAGGAGCAAAGTCAGTGGGTGAATGTTTTTGTTGTTGGGGTTTTTTTTCCTCTCAAATCAGTGAAAACCTGAGAGAAGTGAGACAGAGTAGGAGCTAAAATAAAATGCTTGGGTGTGATTTCTCTGTTTCTTGGAACTGAAATATTTGCTAGAACTGAAGTAAACTACTTCAGGACATTTTTGTTGTTGTTGTTGTTGTTACATAACTTCAGAACTTTTCTCCCTCCCTGCACTTGCAGGGGTGGTTTGTCCTGTGGGATCATGGAATGGTGTGGGCAGGAAGGGACCCTAAAGCCCATGGCAGGGACACCTCCCAGTGTCCCAGGCTGCTCCAGCCCCGGTGTCCAGCCTGGCCTGGGGAGCTCCATCCCAGCCTCTGCCCACCCTCCCAGGCAGGGATTTCACCCAAACCTCCCAACAGGCTGGGATTTCTTCTCTCTGGTGTCAGGAGGAGGAGTTCTCCCGCTGGGTTGGGATTTCATGAGCTGCATCTCTCCAGGCAGGGCTGCCAGGGGAGAGCCTGGCTCGGAGCCCTCGGGTTCCATTCTCCCAGCTCAGGCACCTTGGGGCTGGCTTTGGGAGCTGCCAATGCCTGCACTGTGCAAAAAGCAGCAGAGGAGAGAATGAAATGCCAGACTCGCAGGAAATGAAGAGCAAAACTCTTTCTGGAAAACAATATTTCTGTTCTAGCTTTGCATGTGTTCAATATTTGATATTTTGAGCTGGAGAAGCCGAGTTTGCAAGTGGCAGGTGATGTATGTGCATACAAAGCTTTTGTCTGTCTCCAAAACAGAGGAGGATGGGGTGAGGCAGCTTGAGAGAGGCACGGGGAGAGATCTTCTTCAAGCTCCAGAGTCTCTCCTTTGAACCCATAAATATTTACACTCCACTTCTCTGGCAACATCTGCTCCAGGAGTAGCCCTGGAACCGCACATCTGACATCGCAGTGAGACTGATAAAGAGTCATAATTAATGGGGAATTGGCGAGAAATTACCTGGCTCATTTGCATGTTGAGCTGTGCCATTTCAGAGCAGGGCTGTTGTTGGTGTGCAGGGTGGGAAGGTGATCCCAGAGAGCTCCTCTGCAGCCTGGGGGCACTCCCAGACATTTCCCAGGGTTCCAGCCCTGACGTCTTGAAAAGCCATTGGAAGCAGAGCTGTGCTTCCTTTCCCTCTTCTGAAATGTGTAAAGCCATGGAACTGCTGGGGTGTGAATGGAGATCTGTGGGGCTGGGTGGTGCTGCAGTGAGGGAGAGGCTGCCCTGGAATGTCCCTGTCCCCAGTGAATCCCAAGTGGAAAGGGCACTTCACAGCCCAGCCACTGCGGCCCTGAGCTGATCCAAACTTAGAATCACTTTAAATTATTTTTAGTTTGAGATTATTTTAATGTATGTGCACACTTGGAATGTTGGCACACCTGAGCTCCTCCTCTGGCTGGGTTTCCCTTTAATGCCAAGTGTGAGGGCAGAGGGAAGAGGGAGACCCCCAGGTGGCCTCAGGGGTTTCAATGCAGCCTCATCTCGCTGCTCCAGAGGCTCCAGCGCCCTCGGGAGTGACAGTCCCCCTGTGCTGGCACTGCTGGGACACCTGCAGGGCTGGGGACAGCTCTGGGTCATTGTGGTGGGAGAGACCCTGAGGGGCTGGAGAGTGTCCAGGGAAGGGAATGGAGATGGGAAAGGGTTGGAGAATCCCTGAGGGAGCTGGGAAGGGGCTGGAGAATCCCTGAGGGAGCTGGGAAGGGGGTGGAGAATCCCTGAGGGAGCTGGGAAGGGGCTGGAGAATCCCTGAGGAGCTGGGCAGGGGCTGGAGAATTCCTGAGGGAGCTGGGAAGGGGCTGGAGAATCCCTGAGGGAGCTGGGAAGGGGCTGGAGAATCCCTGAGGGAGCTAGGAAGGGGCTGGAGAATCCCTGAAGGAGCTGGGAAGGGGCTGGAGAATCCCTGAGGGAGCTGGAATGGGGCTGGGGAATCCCTGAGGGAGCTGGGAAGGGGCTGGAGAATCCCTGAGGGAGCTGGGAAGGGGCTGGAGAATCCCTGAGGGAGCTGGGATGGGCTCAGCCTGGAGCAAAGGAGGACCCCCAGGGATATTTTCCCTCCCTGGAATTCCCTGCCAGGAGGGCACAGCCAGGGGGGGTCGGGCTCTGCTCCAGGGAGCAGGGATAGGAGCAGAGGGAACGGCCTCAGGCTGGCCCAGGGCAGCTCAGGGTGGGCACAGCAGGAATTCCCCCATGGAAAGGGGGCTCAGGGATTGGCACTGCCCAGGGAGGTTTGCAGTGCCCATCCCTGGAGGTGTGCCAGGAATTCTGGAGGTGGCACTCAGGGCTCTGGGCTGGGGACATTGGGCACAGCTGGGATTTGATCATCCTGAGTGGATTTTCCAGCGTAAAGGATGATGGAATTCTGGGGGAATTTGGGTTCAGGCTGCTGCAGCCCAGCTGTGGGCCTGGCTTGGGCAGCAGCTCCCAGGAGCTCTCTCAGGAGCTGCCTCTGGGGCTCTCCAAAGGGCAGCACCTGGGGTGGCACCATCCCGAGAGCTCCTGGGGGAATGGGGCTGTTGCTCTGCTTGCTTAGAACACTGAAAATACAACCAGAAGGAGAGGATGTTGCAGTGTTTGATGCTCTTGTCCTCTCCATTACCCACATTCCTGTGTGAGTGATGCTCTGGGCAGCTCATTTCCCAGCTGCAGGTGTGCGTGGTGCTCTCCAGGTAAAGGTACCTCTGAGCTGGAACAGGCACTTCCAGGCTTTATCCTGTTTATTTTTAATATTTCCCGTCGTGGCTCAGCTTTGCAGTTGTTTTAATGATAAATTGTGGCCACTGTAAACAGAAGTGCTCCAATCATGGTCTCGCTGCACGTGTCTTTCATGGCTGTGCTGCCACAATAATGAGGGATGGGAGATAATGACTTAAGGAAAAAGCTCTGGATTAAGTGGGACAGTAAATTAGGCATTTATCTCTCTCCATTGGAAGCCTGTTTCCAGTTCCCTTTGAGGTCTCAGCTGAGCTCTATTTAAAAGTAAACCACGTCGTATTTCACCAAGCCAGCCCACTCCATAGAAATCAGCATATAAGCACTCACATTAAATTACCATATTACCCAGGAGGTCCTGGTTTTCAGGAAGGTCAGAGTTGAGGTGTATTAGCAAGAAAAAAATAAGGTTATACCATTCCATCTTTTTACTGTGCATCCAGAGGGTGGAAAATTCCCACTTCCTCTGTGGCTGTTTTGGTTTTTCCCTCCCGTGTTTTAAATGTGGGGAATGTTTGGCCATGGCAGAAGTGGTGAGCACAGAAACCACAAGCTGCAGTTCCCCTGAGGGGAAAGGGCTGTCCTGAGGTGCCTTGGGGCCAGCATTCCCTCAGCATTCCCTGGGGAGCTCTGCCCAGGAGGATTCCCAGGGCTGCAGTCACAGGACCCTGCTCTGTCTCATCTGGGGGGCTGAGCTGCTCCCAGGGGACGGGAGGCTGCAGGAGCTGCTCCCCACAGGAGCAAACCCACCGTGCTGGAGAGACGAGGAGGCTCCTCAGCCATGGAGGGACTGGGATGGGTTCTGTTATCCACCAAACTGGGCCAGGATTTGTTATCCACCATTCTGCTGAGCTGGACCAAAATTAGGCAATGTTTTTCGGGTTTCTGTCCATTTTCCAGTCCTGATTTCAGCCTAATTTGGGGGCTGGGCCAGGTGAGCTCCAGGGGTCCCTTCCAACCTGAGCTGTTCCAGGGTTCTGTGGTGCCTGCAGTTGTTTGGGGGGAAACAGGAGGGAGTTGGCTCCTGTGTGTGTGGATCCCTGAGGTGATGCTCTGCCCATCCCTCTTCCCTCTGTTCCTGGGGATCCCTGGGAGTTCTCCTGTTCAGTGCCCTGGATCTGCAGAGGGAGGGCACATTTGGCAGCAGTAAGGGTGTGTATTTTCTGTGCTGGCAGAAACATCAAAGGATGCCTTTAACCAAGGATTCCTCGGGTTTCCCCCTCTGGCCACCCAAACTTCCTGCCTGAAGGGATCTCATCAGGGAAAGGTCCTTCTTTCCAGGCCTCCCACTGCCAGCTCAGCCCTCTGGCCTTGCTTTCAATAAAAGCTCAATACTGGCAAGCTCATTCCCAGAAGTTTGTGCTGGAAGTTGATCTCCCAGTTAGTTCCTCCACAGGTCAGAACACCATTAATAAATTGCATTAAGTGTTGAGGCAAAGGTTGGAGAAGGCAGAATCCCAATCAGTATTTTACTTGGCCACAATATTCAATTAAAATATGTAAAAATATATATTTCTGCATATATATTTTCTCTCCGTGATGTTTTCTCGAACAAATTTCCTCTGACTTGCAAAAAGTAATGCAGAAACATATTCTCAACATTACAGAGCCACAGCTGAACCCCAGCAGGGTCAGAGGGGCCAGCTTTTGAGGTGTCAGCACCGTGGAAGTTGATAATCAGGAACAGGAGGCTGATACCATGAAAATATCAATGATTCTAATTGCTGCCAATTCAAGTCCTGACCTTCATTTCTAACAAACTTTGCAGATTAATTCAGACCCGAGGTATTTGTACAGCGTGGTCTGAACTGGTTTATAACTTCCCATTTTTCAGGTCCAGGATAATGTTGTGGGTGGCACTTTAAGTGAGCAGCTCCTGAATGCTGCAGGCACAGCTGCCCCTGCCCAGGGAGCTGTCTTGGCTTTCCCACACTGCTGAGGGACAGCCCAGCCCGGAATCCCAGGCTCCCTGAGGCTGGAAAAGCTCCTGAGGCCAAATCCCCCATGCCCAGTGCCCACCTTGTCCCCAGCCCAGAGCCCTGAGTGCCACCTCCAGAATTCCTGGCACACCTCCAGGGATGGGCACTGCAAACCTCCCTGGGCAGTGCCAATCCCTGAGCCCCCTTTCCATGGGGGAATTCCTGCTGTGCCCACCCTGAGCTGCCCTGGGCAAGGGCAGGGGTGTTGTGTTACAGCTGGGCTGAGCTTCCAGAGGAATGGAATGGAATGGAATGGAATGGAATGGAATGGAATGGGATTCCAATGGAATGGGATGGAATGGAATGGAATGGGATTCCAATGGAATTCCAGTGGGATCCAGGTGCTGCCAGCAGCTGATCCCTGTCAGCCCCTTCCCTTCCAGGAGAGGACTCCTCTTCCCCTCTGCATTTCCCGAGTGCCCCAGAGCTGAGCTGCCCGTGTGCCCTGGAGTTCCTGAGCTGCCTCTTTGGCAGGATTTACACCCCTAACCTTTCTGCTGGCACCTGGGACTGAGCTCTGCTTCTGGAGGGAGCTGATTAAAGCCACCGTGCCCGTTCTGCCTGGTTTGTGAGCAGGGGAAGGAAGGGCTGTGCCAGAGCCTGCCTTGGGCTGGCTGCTCAGCTCAGCAGATTTTTAATGTCAACAATTAGGAATTGCCATTAAAGAGGATCACAATCAGAGAGTATCTGCAATCCAGGCCGAATTAATGAGTACACTAAAACCTCCACTGCTTTCCTGTGCTCGTGGAGATGCTTCTCCCCCTCTTCCTCGGTGAGCCCACCTGTAACCATTGCTGCTGCTCTTAATGGTTTTAAATGGAATTATTCAGCTTTTGCTCTGAAGATGGAGAGTAGCAGAGGCAGTGTGCTGGCAGTCAGGGTGTGGGTCATGGATCTGGAGCTTAACACCCAAACCTGCTGCTGTGGTGTCACCCGAGGGGCGTCCCTGGCGCTGCCCTGCCTAAGGCACCTCCAGCAATCAGTAAATTCAAATCAAAGGTGGCATTCCAGGCTAAGTGTTCAGTGCAGTGGTTTTATTGATTTCTGCAGTCAGGGTCTGGCCTCTGTGCTCTCCCTAATTTCTGCACAGATTGGGATCTCTGCTCTCAGCCCCAGGACTGCATGTGTGGCACTTCTGCCTGAGGTGACACTCCAGTAACTCAGGTGTAAAGCTTAATCCCTATTTTTATTTAAGAAAATACCAAAGAAAACTCTAGAGGTTTTTTTCCATGGCATGTGATATTCCAGCAGCTCTGCTCGGCACTGGTGACGAGCAGAACTCAGATCCCACTCCTTCTGGGAGGCTGCTAAAGCAGCAATTCCTGCCTTGAAATAGTTTTGTTTTGAGTCAAACTGTGTCAGAAAAAATAAAAACCACCCACCAAAACCCAAACAACAACAAGAAGCCCCGACTGCTTCCCCTGCGAGGTGTGAACTGCATTTCCAAAAGCATTTGAAACCATTTGCTTTTCAAATTCCTGCCTGCACATTTTGCCAGCCTTCCTGATGAGCCCAGAGCAGTTTTCCATGTCCTCTCCATTTGTGCATTGCTCAGGTGTTTGTCCTGGCACTGAGTGTCACTGCTGGGAGTAAATGAGCTCTGCCAGGGAGGTTTTATTGGCAGAAAAACTTTGGTGAATTTGTGGGCAGCTCTGTGTCTGTGCTGCTGAGTTCCTGAGGGAGGGTGGTGTTTGTGGTGAGGGGAGGGGGTGATGCTGGTGGGGGCAGCCAGGGGAAGGTGGGCTCAGACTTGGGCTCCTCTTGGGCATCTTCACTCCAGGGGAGCCGTGGGTTTCATTCCTGGCACACCTCCAGGGATGGGCACTGCAAACCTCCCTGGGCAGTGCCAGTGCCTGAGCCCCCTTTCCATGGGGGAATTCCTGCTGTGCCCACCCTCAGCTGCCCTGGGGCGTTCCCTCTGCTCCTGTCCCTGCTCCCTGGGAGCAGAGCTCGACCCCCCACAGCTCCAACCTCACAAAATTCCATGGAACCACCTGGCTGGGCCATGGACCCAAAAATCTTCAGGAAGCAATGCTGGCATTTGAGTGACCATAATCAAATTTGCATTTGAGTAACGAAATGTTACCAAATGTTTGGGTTTGCAGCAGTGACCAAAGTGTGTGAATGCACACCTTGCTGTCCAGGGAGCCCTGAACTTAATGAAATACAGCTGATAATTTTAGGGTTCTTTTTAAATGAAATATGGGCCACAGCCCATGGGTGAATCTGGACCCAGAGTGGTAGGAGATGGTTGCAGTCTCATCCCAAAGCTGGCAGACCAGAATGCTTTTTTGAAAGATAGGAAATACTTATTTTATTATCAAAGGATTTTGGAAGAGGGGAAAAAAATATAAAAATTGTGTTTTGTTTCATGTGTGGGCAAAGGGAACATGTAGTCAGGCTGGAGGTTTTTTTATTATTATTATTTTTTACTCTCCAGAAAGCACTGGCAGCTGGATTGCTCTGATCAATAAAATTACAGCACGGGAGCTAGTCACAGTTTGTCTGCAGGTTCCAATCCAGCTGGAGGGAGGTAATCAATAACTTTGTTTATAATGACATCTAGCTGGCAGCGTGGGGCTGCTGCTGAGCAGCCTGGCCAGGCAGAAGTTGGAGGGAGCAGTGGCAATACTGAGCTCTGTGGGGCTGGCACAGCCCGTGCCCCAGCAGACTGAGACAGAACAGGGAGGGAGGGTGCCCAGGTGTGAGGAGGGGCTTTGGAAGAGAAGGGCTTCATTTTGTGATTTTCTGATGCTTCTGAAGAGCTGCAGCCCGTCCTGTCGTGGTGGGGTTTGTGCCTCCCCTCGCCCTGGCACTGTGGCCCCAGGAGCAGGGAGGGTCCCTTGCTGCTCACAGGGAGTTCTGCTCTTGCCTCTGTTGTTGTCAAAATGCTTTGAAGTGCTCACACGCTCCCGGCCTCCTCCGCTCTGCTCTTCTCAGCCTGTTCTTGGGAGCAGATTGAAATCCCCATCTCTGCTTGGTCTGGGATCTGTGAGGGTGCTGGAACAGACGCTTGGGAGGGCTCTGTGGAGAAAGCAGAGGCATGATAGGGCTCTTTGAAAAGAATTCTGCTTTGAACTGTTGGAGATCTTACAGAAACTTGTAAACAGCATGACAAGCCCCAAAACTCGGTAGTTTTTATTGGCAGTGTGGTATAAGTTCTCAGCCAAATGCAAGGTGCGAGGGGCTGTGGCCCATGGGCCATGGTGCTGGGGGCTGGTTTGTTCCTGGGGTCACTTCGTGTTTGAGGAAGAGTTTGGGTTGAGCTGTGGGATGATGAGGAGGATGAGGATGAGGATGATGAGGCCCAGGCTCTGTGCCTGGCCGTGGCAGTGCTGGAGGGAGGAGCAGAGCAGAGCATCCCGGGGTCGCTGTGTGCTCTGGAGCTCCGGCATTACCGGCAGCTGCCGCTGCAGCTCGGGGCTGCTCTCACTGCCCCGCCGGCCCGGCTGATCTCAGGGGCCTTTTCCCGTGCCAGGGCCGGGTGGCACGGTGCCAGGGCCGGGTGGCAGCCCCGGAGCCGGCCCCTCTGCCCGTCCGGCCGCAGCTGCAGGCCGGGCCGGCCCCCGGCGGCTGCCGGGGATGCTGCGGCTCGGGCAGCGGAGCGCGGGGCTCTGACAAGAGATCAATACTGTCCTCCCGGGCGGGAGCGGCTGCCGGCCCTGTCAGAGGGATGTGTGCCGTAATTGGATCAGGGATGCGGGAGCCATCCCAGCCTCCCGTCAGCACTGTCACAGCTGTCAGATGTCATCCCTCCGTACAGCTGTCACCGCGGGAGGGCCGGGGCTCCTTCTCCCTGCTAACCCAATGCAAATGTCCACTTAGCGGATGAATATTGAAGATATTAGACACTTCTCTATGCCTTTATGCAAAATAAAGATCTGTGTCATCTGTGAATTTCATGGAAATAAGTTGCAATTTATTCACTGTGAGAAAAGTGAAGTGAAGCCTGTAAAAATGAGAAATTATTTGGTTCAGGCTATTAAAAAAAAAAAAAAGAATATTTTCCAGAATAAACAAAATATGCAGATTTTCTTCTGAAGAGTAAAAACTACCAGCTAAATATATTTTCATGAGAATAGCAGCTTTATCTTAGAATATTTTTCCACGCATATAAAAATTTATCATTTCTAGATATCCTTCCTGCGAGAGCGTGATTGGAGTAAACTTTGATTTCTTGGCGGGGAGGAGGGCGGGGGCAGGAATCACTATTACAAATTACTGAGAGATATATTCTTAATATTTGTTTCCCCATGGCTCGGTGCCGGGCCAGGCTCGCTGATCGGCAGCGCGGGGCGGCTCTGCCGCTGCCGCGGGCGGACACGGAGCCGCTTCCCTCCGCTCCCGCAAAGGCGGCGGCTCCGGCGGCAGCGAGCCGGGAGCGCCCCGTTGTGCCCGGCTCTGCCCAGGCTCTGCCCCGCTTCTGCCCGGCTTTGCCCAGGCTCTGCTTCGCTTGTGCCCGGTTCTGCCCGGCTCTGCCCAGGCTCTGCCCCGCTTCTGCCTGGCTCTGCCCCGCTTGTGCCCGGCTCTGCCCAGGCTCTGCCCCGCTTCTGCCCGGCTCTGCCCGGCTCTGCCGCTTCCCTGCCCCTCCGCGCCGGGAAACTTCTGGGCGAAGTGTCGGAGCGCTGCGCAGGGGAGGGCGGCGGGGCTCCGGGGGTTTGTTTCGCTCTCTGCTTCCCCCGCTCCTGCCGGCCCCGGTACCGAGCGCGGCGCTTCGGGGACGGTCGGGATCCAGGGCAGGAGCGGAGCGGGCTGAGCGAGGCTGGGCTGCTGCTGCTGCTCCCCGGGCTGGGAGCGCTCCCCGCCGCACGGCGGGCTCGGATCCCGCCGATGGCACCGGGCAGGAATGAGCGGCTGCGTTATCGCCCGGAGAATTAAACCCCGCCGGTGCCCGCACATCCCTGCCTCTCGATCCCGGCCGTCCCCGAGCTGGCTGCTCGGCTCTGCCTTATTTATTTAATTATTCCGTGCCTTTCTCTGCCCAGAGCCCGGGGCTGCCCCTGTCCAGCGGTGGCGGAGGAGCCTCACCCCGATCCCCACCGGGTCACCCCAGAGCTGGGGAAGCCACCCAGGGACCCTTTATCCCCTTCTCCAGCCCACCCTGGCAGCTGTGCCAGCTCAGAGCCTCTGCCAGCCTCGTCCTTATGGCCGGCTGTTATTTGCAGCACAGGAATAATAATAATAATAATTACAATAATAACAGTGCCAAGTGGAAGCAGAAGCCGTGGTGGTCCAGCAGGGCAAAAGCAGGCTCTAAGGGGAACTTGGAGAAGGTGGCCTGAATATTAATTTAAAATGCAAAATTGTCATTGGTTTCACCGGCGGCAGGATCAGGAATTAATTGTTTCCTCACTTGTGCTGTTTGGGAAGTTAAGAACTAAGCAGGCTGTGCTTGACTTTTGTTTTTTTTCTGGTGGAATCCTGATAGAGCCAGAGGGATGTCTGAGCTAAGGGAAAGCAGGAGGCCGGGGACCAGGGCCCTGCCACGGGTTCGTGGCTGCGGCTCTTTTTGGAGCATCCCCGGCTTCGGCTGGGTGTCCTTAAAGGTCTTTTGCAGCCTGGAAGACTCTTTGATTCTGTGCTCTCCATCTCCATGTGCACCTCTGTGCTCAGCCGTGGTGACAAAGGAAGTGCTTTTTTTTCCCCCTTTCCTTTTAAACGTGGTTTATGGCTAATTACATCAGAGATCCCAAACAATCCTTCTTACATTTGCATTAATAAGGTGTCTCACGTGATGCCTACTGAAGGAGGAGTATACATCAAAGGTGGATTAAAGGTTGGTTAGGCATCAAACTATGTTCTGTATGTAAATTTATAGCCATGATGTGCTGTGCAAAGATAGCTCCCCCTCTATTCCTGTGCTCCTAAATAAAATTAAAAATTCACAACTCTAGTTTATGGGATTTTAAATGAATTTGATCTCTCTTTTGGGCAGGGCAAATAAGTGTTTTGTGATGTATTATTTTACAAAAAAAAAAAAAAAAAAAGGAAAAAAAAAGACGACCATCGTTCTGGCTCATTTAATTTTGCAAGTGAATGATCTAAGATTAACTACAGACTAGTCAGTGCAGTTTAAAAGCTGAAAGCAATTTTCAGCCATAGATGGTAATGCCACATTTAGTCCACAACCGAATGACTCTAAATGACTGAGCTGCAAGGTCTTTGTATATGACCACAGGGCCTGATAAAGCCGTAGGAACACAGTAAAAGCACAAAAATAGTTCCAATTTATTTGGTGCCATCACCTTAATGAGATTAATACAGACGTGTTCATGTGCCTAATTGGTGATTTTGTTTTAACTGGTAATGAAGGATTAAATCTTCAGGCAACAGGCTCCTCGCAGGAAAGGGGATTGGAGAGAAAAGTTTTTAATTATAGAAGGCAGCTAGTGAAATACACCACTGCAGAGTCAATAATGCATCTTTAATAAAATATAGATATAATATATAATATATGTGTGTTTGTTGTGCCTGCCTGCCTGGTGAGCTCAGGGGGTGTTGGTTGGGCAGAGAGCGATGGAGCCGAACTCGCCGAGCGGCGCTGGCGTCCTTGGGTGCAGAGGAGGGGAGAGCCTGGGCAGGCTGCTCCCTTCCCACGCCCAGGAAAACCCCAAACCCCACCGGGTCCCTGGGTCGGGAATGTTCCCCCAGCCCTGCTGGATCAGCTGGAGCAGGGTTTGGGGAATGCCCCTCCCGGGCCCTGTCCGGCTCCCGGGAGCTCCAGAGGGGGAAGTTCAGCTGGCGGCTCTGCCCTGCCGGGGCCAGTTGTGAGCAGGGAAATGTTAACACCATTAACCCGCTGCCAAAACACAAACACCCAGCCTGACTCATTAAAATCTAATTACGAGGGGGCAGCTGAGCCTGGGCTCGCTTTGACTCAGAGGAATCTTGCGAAGGCACCAATGCAGAAACCCAGCCCCAGCCCAGTGTGGGCCTGGCACATTCCTCGCAGGGAATAATCCTGTCTGTCTCCTGCAATGGCCCTTGTGGTCACTTGAGTAAATTTAGGGGGCTTTTGGCTTGTTTTATTGGATTTTTCCCTTTCTTACGCATCACACATGGATGTAGAGCATGGGCCTTGTGGCACTCTTGAGTTGAACTTCCAGTAGAGGCAATGGCTAGGTCTTTAACACCTCTGATTGAAGATACCCTTGCATTTTTAAATTGTTTTTTGCTTTAAATTGCATATGAAGATGGTGGATTTTGCAAGCAAATGGTCGTTGTTTTTTTTTTTTTTTTTATAAAAGAAAAGTAGCTTCTGAATTTGTCTTGGCAAAAGAGCAGCTCCGTCACCGTGTTTTATCCCCACTCCCCTGTTATTTGTAAAACCAAGATCCTCTCCATTTTCTTCTGCTTTCCACGATTTTATTTTGCCACTGAGAGAGGAAAAAAAAAAAAAAAACAAAACCCAAACCAAACCCTGAAACATCTACAGCAAAAAAATAGAGAAAAGATGAACCATCAGAGCATCCTGTAGCAAACCAAAGTCCGCGTGCTCGTCCCATCTTTCAGCCTCAGATGATATATTGGGAAGCGCTTTAAGAGGGCTCTGGGAAGCTGCAGGATTCTCCCTTCCCGCCGAACGGAGACAGGAATATATTTTACATTCCCTGTCAGGTTGAACTTTAAGCCATCTCGCCCGCTTTCTGTGTAATTTCAGCATCCAGCCCAAATGGCACCACGCTCCGCTCGGTTCCGGCTGCCTGGAGCCGCGGTGCTCCGGCGGCTCCGGCGGCGGCTCCGGCCCCGCGCCGCATCCCGCTGTCCCCGCGGCGTGTCAAGCCATTACAGCGGGGCCCACAATGTCACCCTGGTCTCAATGGTTCGTCAGCTGAAGGATATGGTTAACAAATGTAAACCCAAACTTCAGAGGAGCTGCTTTTCTGTGCTAAGTGATCTGTATTCCCTGTGAATTTACTTTCCCCTAACCCCGTGAAATTAACAGTACTTTCTGACATTCGACCTCCTGACCTCCCATATAATAAGAATTTAAAAAGCACCATGCATGAGTGTGTCTGTGTAATGCAAAACTGGGAAAAATGACCATGTCACCGTTTTATTATACAAAACCTTCTCCATCTCCATTGCATGCTTCATATGTGAGTGCTCGGTTCGGAGTTATTATAAAGAAAAACACAGTTTTAGCCGTAATAACTCACCGCTCCTGACTTTTATAGACAATAAATTGTAGCAAACACACATTGCTGCGGCAGGGCCCCGCACTCCATTAATGCAGATATTTACTGGGATAAGTGTTAAAAATAGGCTGGGGGGAGAGGCCGGAGCGGCGGCGGCTCTGGGGGGCCGAGTGCCGGGGGTGCGGGTGCCTGCACAATGTGTAGGTCTCGAGGTTTAAGAGGCAGAAGCAGAAAAGTGTTATGTGGAAATGATTTTGCAGTTATCAGGCTCAGGGGATGACAGCCTACAAGAGTAAGAACAAGGTGCTATGTGGCTTTTTCTTCACTGTGAAGTAAAGATTGGCAGCTGGAAGTAAGGCTTACAGGCAGACCTGCACACAGGACCTCTTCACCCAGGACTCATAATCACTACTCAAAGGAAAACGCATTTACCAGTAAAAGGCGGCTGTAGCCATCAGAAGTGTGCTTAAAACACCACTTAAATATCACTTTATACGCTATTACTTGCAAACTGTGGCTTGGTATTAAATTATACTTGCATAGGCTTTTGCTTAGGTGCTGATAATGCTTTTGAGGTTGCATTGGTGAAGAAGAATTTAGGCTGCTTTACAAGAGACGTGACTGGAATATCCCCCGGTGCTGACAGTGACAGGGTGAAAAATTGCAGAACTGTACTTTCTTTCCCCATATAGATTGTAATTTTAATTGTCATTGTGGCCCTTCTGTTTTAATTATGGGACTTCTTTGATATATACCAGGACATCGTATTGAATGAAAATATGGTGCTATAATAGTCTCTTTATAATTAATGACCACATGTAGATCTTGGTGCATAAAAGGAAAGGAATAAATGAACAATTTATTTAACTAGGTTTTGGATTTCTTTCTGTCTTCCAGTGAATATAAAATGATCCTGGGGCTTCTGAGGCTGTTTGATGTAAGAACTGCACTGAATAGCTAATAAAATTACATTGGTGTAGATTACTAAACATATTAGGTGGTTTTATTTAAAAATGTTCCCATTACGGATGGTAAATTTCCCCTATTTACCGCGTTAGCCTCCCTGGGCTCCCGATTCCGAAACAAACGAGCGTTTTCTTTCGTTTATTTGCGAAAGCCCTTAAAAAAATTAATGCAGCTCTGGCTGGCGGGGGCAGCAGGGTGGCAGGTGAGCTCTGACGTGGGCTTGCAGGTACCAGGCAATTTGTGCATCCTCCACAGGCTGCGAAGGGCCCTTCCTCCCCCAACTTCTGCCTTCGGAACAGGATGGATTCCCGTCCTATTAATTTCTGGCTCAGTAACTCGTCCTGCGTGCCCAGGCTTACGCAGGGGTGGATGTAGGCAAACAATAAAAATAAAACCGAGTGGCAATTTTGGGCCTTTGTCCCCCTGATCCAGGCAGGGGAAGCGAGGCGGCCTTTGTGGGGTGCCAGGCGTGGGCCACCGGCTCCTTCCCGCCGCCGTCCCTTCCCGCAGAGCGGGCTCCCTGAAACGCAGACATGTTTGTCCAGTGTCTGTCAGCGTAAAAGTAGAAAATATCCCCTGACAAGCTTCTGCTAATTTTATTGCGGCGCGGCGCAGCGTGCACGCAGCCGGGGCGGGCGGCGGGGTTCAATCGCCGAGCAGCAGCGAGCGCGATCGGCAGAGACAGCCGCTACCCTGGGGTCAGCCGCGACCATGCCACTTCCATGTGATGTCTACTTGGGGTGATGGTGTGTAAATAAACGTGGGGAATTGCAAATCTTGTCATGGCCACGCAGAGCAGCTCAAGCATTTAAAGATGGTTGCCCGCAAACCTGACTGGGAGGTGGTTGCTCTGTGTGGTGGCTGAGGAAAAACTCCCCTCTGCGCCCGAGTCTTCTCCTGGCTGACATCTCGGGGAGCACTGACCCAGCACGGCATCGCTGAAGGGATTAATCACCAAATTGTTTCTCATTTTAGCGGAAAGTAAAGAAACTGAGCGCGCTCCAATATTGGTCTTTTAAAGCCGGGCTCTGCCGGCGCCGGCTTTGTATTTATGTTATCTGACTTGATTTATTTGTTTTTTAAAATGAGGTGAGGAATCTTAATGTCCTACTGTTTAATGAATTTGGGCGCATTAAAGTTCCATGAGGTCTTTTCATTATTATGAACTTTGCTAATGTTAGAAAATAAAATATTATAGAATTCACATTTTCTGCTCATGAAGCTAATTTTATTTAAATACTCCTTACAGTGGTCATTAAAACACACTTAGATTTTGCTGCCTTCGACCAGTCAGATGTATTTTTTGCCAGTTTTACATTTACACATATCTGTTTTTCTGTTACTTTTCCCACATGACAATTACCTTTCATTACAAATTTATAAAATCATTTACATTTGAGCAGTTTAAATGTTTCTGCTGACATTTTGTAACTATTACCCTCTCCTAGAATGGCATATGTTCAGGCAGTTAATAAAAAATTAAATGGAATAGCACTAGACAAGGTGAAGCTTTGTATCAGAGTGTTCTGCACATTTCTGGAAATACCATCTTTGTGTTGCAAACTGTGAAGTGAGGTTAGGGCTGTGCCAATATGTGTATTTGTCAGAACTGTCACAGAGTCCATGAACCAGCCAATCACTCCGCTCTTAATTAGACAGTTACACTGGGCTTTTTAGAAAATATCCTCATGTAAAATGGTGTCTGAGCTTCCAGAGAGGTGCGGGGAGCACCGGGGGCACGGAGCAGCAGCATCACAACACCTCCTCCCCGGGTGAGGCAGAGTTTGCAGCTGCTGGCTCCTTGCTGAGGGATGGAGACGGTGGATTGCAGGAATCCTCCCGGATTTTCAGCAGGGAATGTTGTCTGAGACCTGTCTGAGGCTGCAGGGTGGGGGGGATTTAGGTGCGGGGCTGTGCGTGGCACAAATAAATGAGAGCGGCCACTTAGGAGAAATAAAATTAGAGGAAGGTGTGTCTGGGCTTGGCTGGGGGCTGCTGGGCAGCGTGGGCTGTGTGTGGGAGGCTGGGGAAGCTTCTCTGAGCCACGTTGTGGCTCTCAGGAACATCTCCTCCTAAACCTGACCTGGCTCCGCAAAGATACCCACAGAATATTCCACCAAGTGCAGAATCTGTGGCCAGCCTTAGACTGAACAGAGCAAAAAATAGGGGTGAGAATAATCCTGCCTGCCTGCCTGCTGTGTTTCAGTTTCCTTTTCAGTTCTGGATCAAAAGGCATTTGGGATTTTTTTTTTTTTAAACAAACCCCAAAATTGCAGTTCTCCATTTCTGACCACATGTGCAGTTTACAGCTATATCATAATCCCGTGTTTAAACATGAAGTTCACGAAGAGCCTTTTTAAAAACACACATAGATTTGCACTGCTAGGAGGCAGGGTTTGCCTAATAAGTGTGGAGTGGCCAGGAGGGATTATTAGTGTTTGCCACGACATTCACCTTGGGATACGGCTGGGATAAATTCCTTGGCTCCTTATTTAAGCAAAGCAGGGCAATATTGAATTCAGAATACCAGAGAAATTCTATTTCCTCTCTGGCTATGCCCACACTGCTTTGTTTCCCAGCACGAGTGCTTTGGTGATGCAGGAAATATTCCTGGAAATCCACGATTCCCCCTCTGCCCAGGGCAGGATATTCGCTGTGGGGCAGCTTGGAATGAGCTGTTGATGGCCATCAAAACCCAGGGAGTTGAGAAGAGACGAGGAGCTCCTGTGGGGTCCCCGGTGTGCAGCCCAAGAGGGGGGTTCAGCTCCGGCTCTGCTAGCGGAGATGTTGGGGGCCAGGCCAGACTTGGAGGAACAGGATGAGGAACTAGTTTGGGGTGACTGGCACGGCTGCTCCCGGTGTGAATCGTTATTCCAAAGGCGTCTCCGAGAAGTTTTAACAGTCATAGCAGATTAACCTTGCCTGGGCATTGGGAGGCGAGTCAGCTGATGAATTTACATGCGGCCGGATGAAAATGCTATTTGGAGAGAGATTGAGAGTTTATTTGATTAAATCCCTTTCTCCAATACCTTGACCTCTTTCTTGTGAAATAATCAGAACTGTTTAGCAAGAATATTCTGGCATTAATAATAAATTGCTCTGGAGCAGGTTTTTCCTGCTCTGGACCCAGCCCACCGGTGCCCATGCTTTTGGGGGGACGCGGGGAAGCCGCCGTGCGGAGCCAGCGCCGCGCGGAAAGGGCTGAAGAAACACATTTTAATTTTTCTTCTGGAATTTACAGTTGGATGGACAATTTACAAGCCAATGTATTATTTAGGAAGTGCATTCTCCTGGCACATCTACCGGCAACTCTTGTTTTTCGTGCCTCGTGGATGGAAATGAGGAGGGAAAGCTGTGCCTGTTGGGTGGGTCACGGGGTCACCGGCACGAAGGGTGGTTGGATCCAGGGGAGGGAAGGCTGAGAGGGGATCTCATCAGTCCACACAAATAACTCCAAGGGCTGGCACAGGAGGGTGCCAGAGCCTTTCCAGTGCTGCCCAGTGACAGGACAAGGAGTGATGCCCATAAAATAAAGCACAAGAAGTTCTACCCCACTGAGGGTGTCAGAGCCCTGGAACAGATGCCCAGGGTGGCCGTGGAGAGTCTCTGAGGACACCCCAGACTCACCTGGATGTGTTTCTGTGCCACCTGCTCTGGGTGACCCTGCCTTGGCAGGGGGTTGGACTGGGTGATCCAGAGGCTCCTTCCAGCCTGAACAATTCCAGGACTCTGTGGCTGATTCTGGAGGGTGTGGAGACTCATTTTATTGTTTTTAACTCTTGTGTCACCTCCATGCCCTCCCTTGGTCCTGCAGTGGCAATGTGAGCCCAGACCTCCCTCTGTGGGAGCAGTGTGGGAACGCAATCAGCTCTGGGTGATTTATTTTGGAAAGGGCATTTGGCAGTTGGGATCTGGAGCCACAGCAGTGACTTTACAGCACTCCTCGACTTCCAGGTAACGAGACCAGCATCAGCATGAGTGGGCAGGGAGCTCTTACCTGAGCAGGTGGGTGTGGAGCTGCTTGAGGTGCGTCAATGTTAGTGTCAGAGCTCCCTGAGACACCTCCTGGCACTGGCAGCGCCATGCAGTGACAGGATCTTGGCTCCCAACTAAATTTAGCTTCGTTATAATTTGTTTTTTAATAACCCGCACTTCACCGTAATGTGTAAAATGCTCGGCTCCAGAACAGCCCCATGCCAAAGCTGTACAGTAGCTCATTTGCATTGAGCAATTATATTATATTACAATATATTAAGCTGCAGAAAACCTAATCTAACATGATAATTTCAAATCATAATTTACAGTGCTTTACACGGAGCATACAAGGCAGGTTACAATAACACGTTGCCGTTCCACAGCAGCCAGGGAAATTATTTACTCATCTATTATTTCATTTTCCAAAATGTTCTGGGTGCATTTAATTTAATTTAATTATTTATTTATTTCAGTCCTATTTACTGAATTTTACACTGGATAAATAATAATTTTTGCTTATTTATTTCGGTACTATTTACTGAAATTTGGCAACTGGCATTTTCCCTAATAACGATTTAGGTGGAATATTTGCATTAAACGGGGAGTGGTTTCTGGAAAGGAAGGCTGTTCCAGCAAGTGTAGGTTTATCCACATATTCTTTGCTGCTAAAAACAAAAGGAACAGAGGAGGGCCCCGTGCTTTAAGGACTTTATCCAGGTTGTGACACAGCATTTGATGAATCATTTAATATGCAGCTCGTGACACAGAGTGTCAACAGCTGGCTCCTGTTGCAGCCTTTGTTTGGATCTGGCTCCCAGATGAACTTCAGGGAGCAGCAGCCTGGAGCTCTCGGTGCTCCCAGTTTCTCCAGTGTGGTGAATAAGCTTTGTCAAATGTCTGCTCTTTCAATCTAGCATGAAGAATCCAGTATAGAAAGGAATATGGGCTCCTTAGCTGCTGATTTAGCAGTTAATGGTTTAATTCTGGTGAAGTTTATTCCTCCAGGTAGCAATATTTGATCTGAGTGGGTATTAAATACTGGGACTGACTTTGCAGCATGGAGGGGAGCAAGGGGCCTGTTCCAAGTTTAAAGAATCCAAATCTTTTACATTCAGCACAGAAAGGAGGAGACTGAGGGGAGACCTCATGGTGGTTTCCAGCATCCTTAGGAGGGGAAGTGCAGGGACAGCTCCAGTCTCTGCTGTGTCAGGGACAGCCTGAAGGGAATGGCTGAAGCTGGGCCAGGGCAGATTTAGGCTGGATTTTGGGGAAGGCTCTTCCCCCAGAGGGTTCAGGCTCTGCCCAGGCTCCCCAGGGAATGGGCACAGCCCCGAGGCTGCCAGAGCTCCAGGAGAGTTTGGACAGCGCTCCCAGGGATGTTTTTGGGGGATGATTTTGTGGGGTCTGTGCAGGACCAGGAGGTGGATCCATGATCCCTTCCAGCTCAGGATATTCCATGACTCTGTGGTATTGTAAAGATCAGAAGGAGAATCTTTTTAGCTTCAATAACATAAAACTGTGTGAAGCTCCTTGTTGCTCTCATCCCTCTCTCCCCACTCAGAATCGTGGAATGGTTTGGGTTGGAGCTCTCATTCCACACCCCCACAACTGCAGTCCCTGCAAATCAGTGTTTGGTGTAGATGTGTCCCATCCATGTCTCAGCAACAGAGCCCAGGAAATGCCTGAAAATAGGAGAACTTTGGGTTGTTTGTGGTTCTTTTAGCTTTTGTTTTAAAAGCACCCTGGTACAACAACGGTTTGCACTGGAATGGGATCCACCTCTCTGGAGGGGATTTCCTCTGGGAATTAGCCCTGTTAGGAATGTCAGGGAAAGAGAGAGCCTCAGTTTTGGATGACAAGCCTGTAGTGTGGCAGGAGTGGCTCTGCTCTCTCGAGTTCCTGGTCTGGCCTCGAGGCAGGGCCTGCCCCAGTGAGTGATGCCTGGGCCTCTGTCCTGCTTTCCATAAACAAACCCCCTGTGCACATTTTAATTAAACTGTGCTGGATCACTCTGCACGAGGGGTATCAACATATCAACACTGCAGCCCTGGCGTTGCTGTGCTTCCCTCGGTGGGAATATTAATGATGGCACTGTGCAGTTGCAAGGGATGTTGTCAGCTCCAGTGGTAATTGTGGAATTCCCAAAACTGGAAGTTCCCTGATATTGTGGGATGGAAAGGCTGCAGGGTTTATTTGGTGCTTTTGTGAGGAGCATTTTATTTGGCATGACTCTGTCCGTGGGCTCACCAAGGCATCACTCTGGAAATCTGGGTGGCTGGGAGAGGTCGCTGCTCTTCCTGGTGAAAGTGGTGGCTGCTGTCTTTGGCAGAGCTGGATTTTGGAGGACCCAGCTCAGTGCTAGAGTGTTAATACATATCAAATCTTGATGTAAAAAGTCGCCATCTCACCATGAGGCTTTCCAAATTCCATCTATTCATTTTCCCACTCCCACTCTAGCTGTGCAGTCAGACCATTAATTACCACTGATCTTTTCTGTAGCCCCTCCCTCTGACCTGACTGTCCCAGGACATTCTGGCCCTTCTCTCCTCCAAGGTGCCTGTGAGGGACAGTGCCAGAGAAGGCCCATCACTGGAAGAGAGCTGGCCTCGATGAACTTAAAGATGTTTTACAACCTTAATGATTCTGTGATTGCTCTCTCCTCATCAGCCCCAGATCTTCACTCATGTACAGCCTCTTCACAACCTTTGAGTTTCCCCCCTTTTCTTTCAAACATGACTTTTTTCCCCCAGACTTTTCTTTCCCACCTTTCCTTCCCCACAGAGCAGGTTGGTAGTGCCCTGCTTTTCTTTACCAAAATTTGTCTGCCGTGTCATCACGTGGAGCCCCTGGCCCTTGCCATGGCCTAAGCTCATCCTCTGGGCATCCCTTGAACCTGCATCCCCATCCCTGTGGACTCCTGGAGCTCGACCAAAGCTCGCTTTGCAGTTCCAAGGGCTGAAATGGGGACAAAGCCTCCGACTTTGCTGGATCCCAAGGCAGTCTCTTAGCACCTGGCAGGAAGAAACGCGATGCAGTTTTTCCACCTCGCGCTTCCAAGGCTCATCTTGCGCTGAATCCCAATTGCAATCTGCAGCTCGCTCCACACCCGCAGCAAAGGCAGCAAACAACAGCATTTCCATGGAAAGCCTCTGCTCCTGGTGTCCCAGGGAAGTTGTCACTCTGAGCAGGGAGGGGTGAAAACTGTCACCTGTCTTTTAATACTTAATGGATTCCACGGCTGCGGGCTGTAAAACAGCCCCGCCGTTCAACCCTGTTTCCTGCACTGGTCCTTTCCTAGGTTCTGTGGAAGAACAAACAGTAGTTAGGGAAATAAATGTGGAAAGAAGGAATAAATCCTGGAACGAGATGCATAGCTAATGAGCTGCATTAACCTCCCAGTACCAGTGGAAGCACAGAGCAAAGTCAAGGCAAATACTCCGTCCTGCCTGTGACGTTGGTCTGTGATAAAGCTCACAGATGAAACCAGGGGATGAAAAGATGAGTTATGGCTGAAAAAAATATGAAAATTTCTCCTTGCCTCCAAAAACGTTCCCATTCCCACTGCTTTTCCACGGCTTTTAGAGCATTGTTCCCTGAAATGGCAGGTGTCTTTTTTTCATGATCCTGATCCCTGGAACTGATTCCCAGGGTCTGTAGGGTCCCCCAGACTCCAGCAGGTTGACTTCCAGCCATAGCAAAGCCCTGGGTGAAAAGTCCTTGAACTTTCTATTCATTGTCTGTCGTCGTCTTTATTAGGTTTAAATTGATTGACTCTGCAATGCCATTACAAGTAGAATATTTCCCAAGTTATTTAGCTGGGCTCTATTTTTCCTGGAGACTCGTGATATATTGGATCCTCAGCCCTGACAGAGCTCCTGTTAGATCAGGGCTTCTCATGACTGAGAGATCCTGGGTCATGGCTGCAAAGCTCTCCCTGGCAGAACCTTTGGGTTTGGGAACCTGTTCCATGTGAGCACTTGGGACATGTGAAAAGTCAGTGGGACAAAAGTGTGACACATTCTCTTGAGCTGAGGCTCACAGAACAATCGAGGCTGGGAAATACCTCCGAGATAATTATCAGTGTAATTTTCAGATTGTTAGAGAGACAATGCGAGTGCACCCAGCAGATCCCTGCAGTCAGCATGGAAATGCCATTGCACAAATAAAGACCTCGGAATACTTTCCTTTGCTCCCAGGGCTCAGACAACCCCACTTTGGAAATTACTGCTGGCTGTGGGTTGGAGTTACATAAATGACAAGGAGATGTTGTCCCCTCTGTGTCCCCCAGGCACAGGGGGCTGCTGACACCCCAGGCAGGGCTGGGGGCTGAACCAGCTTAAATATCCCGGAACTTTAAATGTCCTGGGCTGTCCCTTCCTTTGCCTTCCTGACTCATTTCCTACCTGCCCTTCCTCATGTCTGGGCACCACCTGGGCATTGACAACACTAAAACAGGCTCTCAGAAGTGATCAAGAGGCATTTCTTTGGGGTTTTAAAGCAAGGTAAAGGTTTCAGTTGTTCTCTGCACACTCAGATCTCCAGACTCACAGCGCCCTTTTAGGCTTTGTGCCGTTGGCAGGGAGAGCCCTGCAGGTTCCTGGCTCAGCCAGGGAGTGCAGGTGGGGATGGGGGGTGCTGAGTGCCTTGGTGTGGGCACACAGATTACTCAAGCCTTGAGGAACTCAAGTGCTGCTATTTCAACTCAGAGAAGAAAATAAGAAAAGGCTGCTCTTTTTCTCATTCAAATTTTTCTGCATTTCCACGTGTTTGATTGTGAGAGTCCCCGGGATGTAAATATTCCTCTTTTGGCTCCCAGACAAAACTGATGTGTGGATCATTAAGGATCTCCTGGCATTTTTGTAGCAGGGCAGGTGTTGACATTTATGTCTGAACTGGGGACACATGAGGGTAATTCCAGCATGAGCCATCCTGGGGTGTGCCAGGGCTTCCTGATGGTGCCCAGTGCTCCATCTCATGCCAGCACTGGGATCTGCTGGACTTGCTGGACAGTGAAGAGCATCACTGGGGGATTCAGCCCAAATGGTGTGGTCACCTCCAACAGGATGGTGACTGTGTGCTTAGTCTAGATGCTCTCTCTGCCCAGAGGGACTGTGGGCTCCCTGGAAGTGCTCAAGGCCAGGCTGGACTGGGCTTGGAGCACCCTGGGATAGTGGAAGGTGTCCCTGCCCATGGCAGGGGTGGGATGAGATTGGCTGTAGGGTCCTTCCAACCCAACCCATTCCAAACCCCGGGGGACAAGGATGTCCTGTGGAAAAGGCCCCAGTGCTGAGGAAATGCCGCCAGCAGTCTGGCAGCGCTGCTGAGGAGCAGAGTCAGCTCCCGTTATCACACCAGTGAAGCATCAGCCCATCTTATCAGCAGGGTGGGTGAGATAATGCCGATAATCTCCAGTTCCCATCGCGACGTGTTGCTGACACCTCACGGAGTTTGGAGGCGGAAGGGCCCACGAGGCTGGGAAAGATATGTACATATATCTGTGTGCAGAGGAGCTCTTACCCTTTATTATGCAGGTATTTTCGGGAGCTTGAAATGCCACCTTTGGAACAGAAGATTCCGATCGCAGGCGGAGGGAAGGGGGAGAAGCTGGGGGCCCCCTGCTCTCCCAGCTCACTTGAAAGAGCAGGCTGGAGGCAAATTAATTGCCACAACTCTGCTGAGATGAGATCTCAGTCTGGCTGAGGGGCTGGGAGCCTCTCTGGGTGCCGTGTGTGATTGAGGGGATCCAGAAAGGCTTTTCCTCATGGGAAGGAGAGGATTCACAAGTGCCATCCCTCCCTGGTGCCTCTGGCTCCAGCAGCTCAGTGTTAATTGCACCCCAATTCACAGAGTTCCGGGGTGCCCTTTGAGCCAGGCCCTTGGCCCCACTCAGGGCTCCCCTGTGTGAAAGCACACTTGACTGCTGCCTTCTTGGGATAAATTAGGAGTGATTTTAGTTGGGTTTAAGCAGCGATTGAGCCTGGTCTGGGCATGGCTGTGGCTGGGAACACCTGGCAAGGCCACGCAGAGGGGAAGAACTCGGGAGTTAACAGCCTTTCACCACAGCCTTAAATTGAGATGTTTTTACCCTCTGTTTTCTTTCCCATATTTTATTTTATTCTTCTCTCATAGTTTCCCCATCCCTGCAGTGATCAGCCCTGATATACGAGAGGGATTTTCACTTGAAGGACTGTGCATCTTTAAAATGTCTTCCCTTTATTCTTCCTAGTTCTTACACATGTAATTTCCCCTTTAATTTGACATCATTTAACGGCACATTACACGTCAATGATGTGATCTGTGAATATTTACAATGTTCGTGTCATTTTTATTTTCTAATCCAATTTAAGTAGCTCTGCTTTTTATGACATCATGAATTCTTCAGTCTTTTTAGTCTTTTTGGAACTAATTATTCCATTAGTTCCTTTGAGCGGGCTCCGTGTTGTCAGTCATTTTCTCCCTGTTTGATCATCAGACCTTTGCTGCCCTCCTTTGCATCTGCAGCTGGAGCTGGAGGAGGCTGTGCCCAGTGCTCGAGCTGTGCCTGTGCCTCACCCTGCCCCCAGCACGGCTTTGCTCCTCCAAATAATCCTACAGAAAGTCCTTCACATGCATCCCGAGCCCGTCCGTGTGTCCTCGCAGGGAATGCTGTGCTGTGCCTTGGTCTCCGGGCTGGACAGGACTCCCTTCCCAGCTCTTGGCTTTCTGCTGGTCCATGTTCCAGGAGCTGAGCAGGAGTCTGGGTGTGCGGGCATGAATGGGGCAGGGAGCACCGAGGGGATCCAGCTCATGGCCCTGTGGTTCACCCCCATGTTGTGACTCATGGTTTAGGGGAATTTTTAGTATCTGACCTTGCTGGATCAACAGGAGATGGGCTCAGCTCGCTGAGCATCCAGGCTTCCCAAAGGCTTTCCCAGCCTGCCTGTTCCCATCCCAAGGAGGCTGGAAGGTGGGACAGGCAGATCCCAGCCTGGCCTCTCCCGGTTCCCTTGTTTACTGGGAATGTTAAACATTCCCTCTGTCATGCTAAAGAGCTCTGTTGTCTGTTGCTGCCCTCTGTAGTGATAGAGTAGAGACCACACGGTTCCCCTGCGCAGCAATAATTCTGTTTATTGGCAATTGTGAATGCATTAAGGAAACCAGCGTGGCTGCAAACCCAGGGCTTTTCCAGTTTTTCCTTCTGTTGCTTTCTTCCATTTAGGATTATCGGATCTTCCCAAAACCATCAGATTGAAAGGGTCTTAATGGACTCTTTATTTTTATTTCTTCCCAATTAATGTTTAGAATGTTTCAGAATAACCTTTTGTAGCTGACCTGCTTGAAGCACAGCACCTTAAAAGCCATGAAAACTCAGAGCATTTACCTCAGAAAAGAGAGAGGCTGTTCCTCTGGATTGTGCAGCACAATTGTTTCTCTGAAAGGGCAAATTGACAGAAAATCCCAAGTGTTGCTCATTGTCTCCTTTCCTTGAAACTTTAGATAAAGCAACTTTTTTTTTTAATATATACAGTCAGTTGTAAAATGCAGATTACTTGGGGAATAAAAAGCCAATATTGGCCTGTGTCTGTTGCCCAGCCTCTTCCATTGTTATGCAGATTTCTCCTCAGTGTTTTGTGGCAATGAGTGCAATATAAACTGAGATTGCTGAGCAAATAATGTTAGAAAATAATGCTGGAATTACCCTGCCTCCCCATGTTGATGTATTGCATTTTATTTTATTTTCCTCTTGGTATAAAAATTCAAGTAATGAACCTTTGAATATTGAAGACTTCATAAAACTTCAAGTAAAATCAGACTGTGTGTTGTAGACAGTAGCCCACGTGCTTTAGGTGGTGGAGCAGAAGTCCCTCACACTGGAGGGAGTTTTGGAGATGGTTTCACTTAGTGGTGACTGTGGGCTTTGTTTTCATTTTGATATAAAGAAAAATAATTCATTTGCAAAAGGCCATCTCCAAAGTTGGCCCTGGCCGTTGTCCAGGTCACACAAAGCGATGAACATGAGGGAATGGTCTGGTTTGGGAGTGTGGAGTGTGTGGGTTGTGACATTTGGGGTGCAGGTGCCATGTTTGAGGTGGTGTTCAATGAAACAGGGAATTTCCACCTGGAGATCAGCAGGCCTGCATTGCTCAGAGGGGATCCTGTGTTAGTGCTGGCTGGAAGAGATTTCCATGGGATACTGGGAAGGAATTCCTCCCTGGCAGGGTGGGGAGGGGCTGGAATGGAATTCCCAAAGAAGCTGTGCTGTCTCTGAACCCCTCGAATGTCCAAGACCAGGTTGGACAGGGCTTGGAGCACCCTGGGATAGTGGAAGGTGTCCCTGGCCATGGCAGGGGTGGCACTGGATGGGATTTAAGGTCCCTTCCCACCTAAACCAGCCTGGGAGTCTGGGATCCATTAAAGATGTTGAGGTGTCTGTGGTGTCTGTGTGCTGCTAAGAGCCTGGGGCTGTCCCTCAGCTCCTGGTGCAGTTCAGGTGGGGAGTTCCTCCATGGGGGTTCTCCATCCATCCATCCATCCATCCATCCATCCATCCATCCATCCATCCATCCATCCATCCATCATCCATCCATCATCCATCCATCCATCCATCCATCCATCCATCCATCCATCCATCCATCCATCCATCCATCCATCCATCCATCCATCCATCATCCACCCATCCATCCATCATCCATCCATCCATCCATCCATCCATCCATCCATCCATCCATCCATCCATCCATCCATCCATCCATCCATCCATCCATCCATCCATCCATCCATCCATCCATCATCCATCCACCCATCCATCCATCCATCCATCCATCCATCCATCCATCCATCCATCCATCCATCCATCCATCCATCCATCCATCCATCCATCCATCCATCCATCCATCCATCCATCCATCCATCCATCCATCCATCCATCCATCCATCCATCCATCCATCCATCCATCCATCCATCCATCCATCCATCCCTCCATCCATCCATCATCCATCCATCCATCCATCCATCCATCCATCCATCCATCCATCCATCGCAGAGCAGGGCCTTTTGAGTTGAACCAGAAGAGAGGGAATTCACCTGTGTACTCCAGAGCAGCTGGGCTCTCCTTGTTCCCAGTTTTTTGCCACGTTCATTTTGGACACCCAGGGTAGGAGTGGCCCCAGCAGGGAGCTTACTCACTGCCTTACACCACTCATTAAATTAAGTCTTGTTGTAACACCTCTATGGAGTTTTCCTTGGTAGAGAAGGATGGACATGGAGCAGTAGCTGGAGTTCTCTGTCCACTTCCAAACTGAGCTTCCTCTTATTTCTGTTTGTGCTGCACCTGCAACTTCCATATCTAAGCATGGCCAGGATGTCGCGGCAGTCAGAAATGGAATTTCATGGAATCATCACAGAATCCCAGGCTGGTTTGGCTTGGAAGGGACGTTAAATCCCATCCCATTCCACACCTTCCACTATCCCAGGGTGCTCCAAGCCCTGTCTAACCTGGCCTTGGGCACTTCCAGGGATCCAGGGGCAGCCACAGCTTCTCTGGGCACCTGTGCCAGGGCCTGCCCACCTCCCAAGGAAGGAATTGTCCCCAGTTTCTACTCTAAACCTACACTCAGTTAAAGCCACTTGTGTTCCCAAGAGCTAACAATTAAGCAGGACACTAATATTCTACTAAAATACAGTAAGATATTAAAATAAACACTTGGACAATTTTCCTCAATCTTTGAACATTATTTTAAAGAGATAAAAAAAATAACATTGACAGGTGTGTGAAAGCTAATGATAATCGGAGGAATAAATAACACTCTGCAATAAAAACCCCAGAAAACAATCATTTCAGAGAAATAACTTTCCATATGAAGTAAGTAAAAGAAATAAAGGCAGGAATTGTGGTTATAGCATGGCTAGGTGTTAAATTTATATGCTAATAATTACATATTTGTTGGAAAGGATAGTGGAGTCAGATCACGTAGAGGCAGAAGCAGGAAAATGCATTGTGGAAGGATTTCCTTTAATCCTGCTTGCCCTGCCTGTGTGGATGTGTGTGGTTTGCTCTCCTGGAATCATCTCCAGGGAAGGAGGATACCCCCCACCAGGCAGAGTGGCTCCTTTCCCTTTCAGGAGGTGCCTTTTGAAATATTTCCTCTGCTCAGAAGTTTAAAAGGGAGCCACCAGATCCTAGTGAATTTGTTAATAAATATGGACAGCACAGTGGATTTTTTTTATTTCTCCACCAAATTGCAGCAGGAGGAGGGAAACCAAACCCCTCAGCAAAATGGGATTTTTGTAACTGAGTAACAAAGTCAGAATTTATTTATTGGTGACATTGCAGGAATAACCCTATGCACTACTTCCTCATGTGCAGATGGGAAAACCCCACACATTCTTGTCCTGAAGTGAGGATCCGTAGTTTGTGATGAGGATCTGTAATTTGTGACAAGGATTTTTAGTTTCTGATGAGGATTTTTAGTTTGTCATCGTTTGCGAGCGCTGGAGTGGAACTCCTTAGGTCTGGCCACTGCTGCTGGTCAGTGCAGGTTAAGTGGGAGAAGAGTGATTGCAACAATCTGGTGGAAAAAAAGTCAGTTTTGTGACATGAACCCAGCTCTGGTTCGTCCCCATCTCTGTGATGGCCAGAGCTGCTTCTCTCTGTAACATTCCAGGTGTTTGCATGAGGGGTTATGTCCAAAAAAGGATCAAACCAGCTGGTGGTGCTCCTTGTTTCCAGTGGGACAAGGAGGACTGTCAAAAGTTGTTTTGGAATACTTAAAACCTTAAAGGAAATTGGAAAGCTGGGAAGTTTTTCTATTCATTTTCTGTGTTATTTTGATGGAAACAGGATACCAGAAGATCTTGAGGCCAAGTGATTTCCGGTAAATTCGGGGGCAGCTTGCACACACACAGTCACAGCTGCAGAGATGCAGCTGGAGCACTCAGGGTACCCCAATTCTTTAACCTCAAACACATTACAGATCATTTTTGCTGTCACCAACCCAGCCCTCAGTGATGTGTTTGCATTACCTGAGCATCCCCCGGGAGCTGCATCCAGGTTTGCCTTGGCACAGCTCTACCCGTGCCCAGGTTTTGCAGCTTGTTGGTGAATGAGTATTAGGATTTCCCTGAGGTGCTTTAGTTAGAGGGCAGGTGTGGGACTGAAGCATTCCTGGGTGCTCTGGCAGGATCCTGGACGGCTTTGGGATGCGGGATGGGACACTGGCCCATCCAGGTGCCAGCGCAGGGACACCAACAAGCCCTGGAAGGCTCGAACTCCTAGTGCGGAGAGGACTCACTGTGGATTGCGG
The DNA here is from genome assembly GCF_022539315.1 of Serinus canaria. Lineage (NCBI taxonomy): Eukaryota > Metazoa > Chordata > Aves > Passeriformes > Fringillidae > Serinus > Serinus canaria. The sequence continues at coordinate 851,058 of NC_066321.1, forward strand.
GCAGCGCTGCAGGGTGTGCCCGCAGGCTCAGGGGGAGGAGAAGCTGCCAGGACGGCTCGGTGCGGTGTTCCCGGGCTGGAAATGCAGCAGATGCAGCAGATGCAGCAGATGCAGCAGATGCAGCAGATGCAGCAGATGCGGAGTTGCGGACGCCGCTGGCTGCGGGGAGCGCGGGGTGCGGGGCAGGATAATTGAGTGTACCTGTGGCACGGGGCTGTGTCTAATCAGCCGCTGCGGAGGTGGGCAGTGTCAAGTGCCATCCATCTGCTTCCCCTGAGCTCGGCGCACGCAGGAGGAGGGGGAGTGATCAGACAAAGATATATAACCGTGTTGACCACTGAAGTACCTGGTTAACAACTTAATTATCTGAGTTCAGCTATCAGTCAGCAACAAACCCGGACAATTTAGACATCCTTTATAATTTGCTATAAAAATGGCATAATGATAAGGACAGTGTTGCTCGAATTAGAATCTGCATTAAGTGTGTTTAATTTAATTTTTCTAATTATATTTCTAATAGCTTAAATATGTGCACTGATAAAATGGTTAGCCACCTGCATTTAAATGCCACCTGATGCGTTTATTTTGGAACAGTAGCAGATTGATATAATTTGAGCACGAGCTCCTCTGAAAATTCCTTTATTAATGGGTGTTAAATTATTCTTTGTGCTGCACGTGAAGTTCTGGAGCTGCCACTGGGGTGGCAGTGGCTGGGAAATGCCTGAAACCTGCAAATATTTATTGTCTTTTCTGAGCTGGGGACAGGGAGAGGTCTGTTTAATTAAAAATTAAAATTTGTGGTGGCGTTCCACTGTTCTTCTGTGCTTTTTTTTCTTATATCAGGTGAGTTAATGTTTTTGCATGGAGTGTGGGGATTGTGGGTATTCCTACAGAATTCCATGTTAAGCATCCCCATATGATACCAATTTACCAAATTAATTAATAGACACAAATCTGACTAATTCTATGTTGCAGGTTCAGTGAGAGCTGCCTGTTTGCAAATGTTGGATGTTTCCTAAATAATTCCTTTTTTGAGCTGAAATTGGGCCTTTTTGCCTAAATCTCTGTGTATGATCAAGGCAAATATTAAAAAATTTGTTAGAGGAAAACACAAAAAAAATCTTGTTCCTTCCCTGGCAGTAAATGAAAATTGACTTTTAAAACAACTCGTGTGCAGCTGATGCTGAGCTGATGTCTCCAGGCCAATTCAAATGTATAATAAATCAGAAATAAAAGAATAACACTACTTAAAAACATAACTAAAACAGCTTCACTTCCTGAATTGCATGTGGCAGATATTGTTCACAGGGCTAGGGCAGGAACAGAAATCCATAAAATCAATGTTTATTAATTGTTTATTTGCACTCGGAGCTCTGTTTATTTTCTGTGCTTTACCACCAAGCGAGGAGGTTGTGCTGTGAGAGGAGCAGGAGTGGAGCAGGAGCCTCTCTGCTGGGACAGACTCACCACGGAGTTGGTGGGAGCAGAGGATTACGTTCAGAATTTTAATTCTTTGCATAGAACAAGGTCAGATAAAAAGATACTTTTAACGAGCACCATAAAGGGCACCAGGAAAATGAAGCTGAGAGTGTCCATCAGCTCCACACAGCTGGGCTGAGCTCTGCTGCTGTGTCCATGAAAACTGGGCAGCTGGGAATCTGGGAATGATGGATGTGAGCTGTGGGTGGGGCTGGGGGTTGTGCCGTCTGCTCGGGATGGGGCTGGAGGTGTGGGGATGGGACAGGGCTGGAGCAGGGACAGGGATGTTCCTGGAGGTGCTGCAGGGCTGGAGCAGGGACAGGGATGTTCCTGGAGGTGCTGCAGGGCTGGAGCAGGGACAGGGATGTTCCTGGAGGTGCTGCAGGGCTGGAGCAGGGACAGGGATGTTCCTGGAGGTGTGGGGATGGGACAGGGCTGGAGCAGGGACAAGGATGTTCCTGGAGGTGCTGCAGGGCTGAAGGGCTGCTCCCCACATCCCCAGCATTTCCTTACATGTGAATTTTGATTTGCCGTTCTCCCCAAAGAGCTTCTCCCTCTGCCACAGCCTCAGGGACAATTCCCCTGTGCCCTGTGTCTTGCTGGATTATCTGGGATCCTCCTGCTCCTCTGGCTCTGCCCACATTCCCCATTCCCTCGTGCCCATTGCTGGGTGGATTTTAGGACCATCACCCCCAAACCAGCTGGTTCTGATCCGAGGGCTGGTGTTGTAAAAACCCAAAGTGTGCAGATCTCACAGGAAGCACCGTAAACATGAGGAGCACTCCCTTCCCAAAGCCCCCAGAGCTGTGGGCTCCCTCTGAGCCCCTGGAAGTCTGTGGGATTCCTTTTATTGACTTGGCTGAGCTTGGATCAGCCAGTGCCACATGCACACAGGGACCACAGCCCCTGGCATGGGGATGATTTCCATTTCAGGGCCCTTGATCTCCCATGGATTCCTTTAACATTTACCTAAAGAGGAGTAGTATTTCCGGTGTCTCACACAAGAGGCGTGTTCATATTCAAATATTTCTGTTCTGGGGGCTGGTGCAGACAGTACAAGTACTGGAGATGTTGGAGGATGGACCCTAATCTCTGATCTGAGCCCACACTTCCAGTCTGAAGCTCCCCGTGCTGTCACTACAGCTGTGGTAAATGGGCTCTGCTCTGGCAGAGAGGATCAATGCAAAATAACAAAACTTGTGATTTTTGGGGAATTATGCTGAAATGAATGTGTCTGCACAGAAAAGCAGGAGGTTTTGTAGCTGTACATGTACATCTGTAAATGAACTGTGAATTCCCTGGGGCTGGGGTGGAGCAGGTGCTGATCCCTCTGAGGGTTCTGCCTGCAGACCTGCTTGGTGATGCTGCTGCTGCTTTTGCCAGCACCAGGCTTTGCTAGAAAGACTTTATTTTCTGATGTTTATGTGGATGTCATATGGCCAACAACATCTGTCCTGAGCGCTTCCTAGCAGGGGGATTTTGAGCCATTGCCAAAAAGATGGGTTCCATCTCTCGGTGTTGTTACCAGGGTGTTACAAGGGTTAGTATTGACTAATCCAGCCCAGTATGGGAAGGGATCTGTGGTGAGGCACAGGCTGCTGCAGGCAGCTGCTTCCCCACACACTGGGGATGCTTTGCTGCAGAGATCCATGAGGGAGCTGCTCCTGCCCCTCTGGTGAGATCCTGGCCCTCCGAGGCACCTCTGGGGTGATCCTGTCCCTCCGAGGCACCTCTGGGCGCTGTGTCCAGCTCTGTCCCTCAGCACAGCAGGGACAGGAGCTCCTGGAGCTGAGCAAGGGCCTGGAGCATCTCGGTGCCCAGGAAAGGCTGAGGGAGCTGGGGCTGCTCAGCCTGGAGAGGAGCCCCAGGGAGAGGAGCCTCAGCCCTGGCTGTCCCCGTGTGTCCGTCTGTCCCCGCGTGTCCATCTGTCCCGGTCTGTCCCCGTGTGCAGGGAGGTCAGAGCAGGCCCAGGCTCTGCTCCGGGCCCAGCGATGGCCCCAGAGCCGCGGGCAGGGCTGAGCCCAGGAGCTCCTGCTCCAAGCAGAGCCCAGGGAGGGCTGGAGTCTCCTCCCGGGGCCATCCCAGAGCCCCCGGACACGGCCCGAACACCGCTGTGCCCAAGCTCTGGAGTGGCACCAGTGACCCCATGGGCTCTGCCAGCCCGGCCCAGCCGGGACCAGGCCCTGAGGGAGCTTTGAGGAAGCTCTGAGGGAGGTTGTGAGGAAGCTCTGAGGGAGGTTGTGAGGAAGCTCTGAGGGAGGCTGTGAGGGAGCTCTGAGAGAGGTTGTGAGGGAGCACTGAAGGAGTTCTGAGGGAGTTCTGAGGGAGGCTTTGAGGGAGGCTCTGATGGAGGCCTCAGGGAGCTCTGATGGAGCTCTGATGTGGAGCCCTGAGGGAGGCTTTGAGGGAGGCTCTGATGGAGGCCTCAGGGAGCTCTGATGGAGCTCTGATGGAGCTCTGAGGGAGGCTCTGAAGGAGCCCTGATGGAGGCCCTGATGGAGCTCTGAGGGAGGCTCTGAAGGAGCTCTGATGGAGCCCTGAGGGAGCTCTGATGGAGCTCTGAGTGAGGCTCTGATGGAGCCCTGAGGGAGCTCTGATGGAGCCCTGAGGGAGGCTCTGATGGAGCCCTGAGGGAGGCCCTGATGGAGCTCTCATGGAGCCCTGAGGGAGGCCCCGAGGGAGGCCCTGATGGAGCTCTGATGGAGCCCTGATGGAGGCCCTGATGGAGCTCTGAGGGAGGCTCTGAAGGAGCTCTGATGGACCCCTGAGGGAGGCCCTGATGGAGTCCCCGAGGGAGGCCCTGAGGGAGGCTCTCAGGGAGGCTGTGCTGCAGCTTCTCCTTGGGCCCCCTGCAATTCCGAGAGAGGAACAGGAGCTGTGGGAACACCCTCAGTGCCTCGGGTGATGGTCCCATTCCTCCCGAATTCCAGGATTGTGCCTGGCTCAGAGCCTTCCCTGGCCAGTCCCTCCCTGTCCCCACTCCCTGGGTGACAAACTCTTGGATAATGCTCCATTGTGTACGGCTGAGAGACAAGCGCCATGTGTCAGCACAAGAAAATGAAATCAGTATTTAATTACTAAATATTCTACATCTAAAATTAAAAAAAAGCTTAAATAATTCAGTTTGATTTGGTCTAATTAGCCTGATTTCCTAGTATTTAGCCCTAATTATGTGATACATAAGCCCTAATTATGTAGTACGTATACAGTGTGCTCTCTAAAGTTAAAGATCAGAACGGATACTGACTTAAATGATAAAATATGTTAAATTATTAATTATAATTAATCTTACAAAATAGGCATAATTAGTTTAAGTACTTTAGATATTCTACTTAATAGCATTATGCATTATATGCAAGGTTTGAGCGTTTTACAAATACTCTTATCCAAGGAAAATACTGGGGAGGGTTGGGATTCACAGGAGCAGGCACAGGGGCCTGGGCACCCTCCGTGTCCTGCGCTGTCCCACGGGAGCTCAGAGCCTGGCAATCTCTGGAAATCTCCTTTAATCCCTCTCAGGTTTATCAGCTGCTGCTGCAGAGCTGGGGAGGGCTCCCGAGGTCAGTCTGGAGCAAAGAAGGGTGAGAGGGGTTCCAAATCCAGCCCTTTCTGCTCCTACCACCCACTCTGAGTCACACCAGCACCCCAGGCCAGGGAAAAATGTCCTGCCCATGGAATGGGATGAGCTTGAAGGTCCCTCCTACACCAACCCAATCTGGGAATCAGCCCAGTAAAAATATGTGCAAGGTGTTTGTAGTTCTTCCACTTCAAAGGTGCTTTCCAGCTGGTTTCCCCAGTGTGATGTGGGCACAGTTGGGCTGGAATTGCTGGGAAAACTGGGGCTCACTGGGTTTTTTATAGTTCTGCCTCTGGTGAGTGTCAGCCTGGCTGTGGGACCTCTGCAGGGTCTGTGTGGGAAAATACAGGAATGAATGAGGGAAGGAGGGGTTCCAAAATCTCCTGAAAAAGGGAAGGAAAGAGAAAAAATACAAGGGTTATTCTCTTTCCATTTCAACATTTGCAGGGACAGGGGGCAGGGAGACACTCAAGAATATTTTTATAAACAGATTTAGCCACTCCTGGTGAATTGCTGTTGCACACCCAGCTTGTTGTTGCAGATCGATGGTTCTGCAATGAAATAAACTCCAATAAATGCAGAAATCGCAGTGAACCAAATGAGGCCTTGGAACCATCCCAGGAGAAAAGACATTTTCAAACCCACTGCCTCACAGCAACCCCTGTCCCTGTGACACCACCTGTCCTTGTGACATCATCTATCCTTGTGCATCACCTGTTCCATGACATCACCTGTCCCTGTGACATCACCTGTACCTGTGACATCACCTGTACCTGTGACATCACCTGTCCTGTGACATCATCTATCCTTGTGCATCACCTGTTCCACAACATCACCTGTCCTTATAACATCACCTGTCCCTGTGACATCCCTTGTCCCTGTGACATCACCTGCCCCTGTGACATCACCTGCCCCATGACATCATCTGCCCTTGTGACATCACCTGCCCCATGACATCTCCTGTCCTTGTGACATCTCCTGTCCTTGTGACATCCCCTGTGCCCGTGACAGGAACTCCTGGGCAGTTCCTCAGCCCCAGAGCAGCAGTAACAAATCAGGCAGTTAAAATGTCCTTTGTTCACAGTTTTGAGCTTTCTAAGCTCTGCTCCTCATCTAAGGAAAATTCTCTTTCTCCCTGACAACTGAATGGGATTATTCCGAGATTGGGAAAATCAATATTATTGGCTGGGTTATTCCACAAACCAGATGTAAAACCAGGAATCTCCTCCAGTGGTGCATTTGCAAATACCTGAAGGGAAAAAAACCCCAACAGAATTAAATCTGCTGACCAAGGCTTTCACTTTTATGGAGGGCATTTTCCCACCAATTCCAACAGGATGGGTTTATTTCCAGAAATATTTCTCCCATCACTTGGATAGCAGTGGGTAGCAGCACATGAAGGGATTTTTTCCTCTTTTCCGTGTGTTTATGTACTCTTTAATCCACTATTTGTTTTAGAAAATGGGTGAATATAACAATTTTTTTGTTTTATTGAAACCACCTAAGAAAAATTATTTAATACACAAAGGAATTTCTAAATCTTGGTTTAATTTTTTTTTGTGTTCTGCATTACAATACGGAAAAGATCTGTCCTTCTGTCTGACTAATGTTAGTTTGATGATTATACCAATATTAACTGCTTTACTTGAGCAAGCAAAGAAAAAGTAAAATACCAGTCAGAGCAGCTGCTAATTCACCGAGTGTTGTACTCTGGTTATTAAAAATACCCAAAAGATGTACCTTGGTGGTTCAGGCTTTTGAATTAGAAGCAGAATATTAATTTAGGCCTGAAGCATGATTAAACATTGTAAGGCCCCTTAAGAATTTTCACCAAATTTTCTTGGATTTCTCTTTATTGGGTCTTCCTCGACTGTGTTTAGCCGTGTAATTGCTTTGCTCCTTTGTTGATAGGTTAAAGCACAATGTGATTTTCTCCATGTCATAATATTTAAGAGGATGGTTCAATGTTCCGCATGTCTGATGTGCAGCTGAGGCAGCGCAGGGGGAGCGGGCTCGGCCCTTTGGGGGCATTTTCCCTTCTTCCCTGCTCTTTTCCCTTCTATTTATGACACTCTGCAGAAGCTGCTGGGCTGCAAAGCTACCTGTGCTGCCTGGGAATTTGGGAGGGCTTTTCTGGAGCAGAGAAACTCCCAGTCACAGATAAATGGAAGAAAAAAAGCATCTCCTCCTCTGCTTTCCTGTTTTTAGAAGGAATTCAGAACATGACATTTCTCAGGTTTCTCAGGGAGAGCCAAGAGTTAAAATGCAGTACTTTAAATTCCTTACTCAGATGCACCAAAATAATGGTGATTTGGGCATAAAGAGGATTGAAATGTGGAGCAGGAACTTGGTGTCAGGGGTGGAATAAATCAAAATAATCTGGGGCCTAACATTGGGCTTGGGACCTTCAGTGGGGCTGAAGCCTGGCCAGACCTTGGGCAAGACTAAAGGGTGACAAGACCCAGATTTGCTGCTCTGGAGCTGGGTTTGGTAACGAGGTGGGAATTTTCCATGTAGGTGTTACTGATTCCTGCTCTGGGCAGGAGCTGCAGGATCTGGGATGTCCCAGGCTCAGGGACACCTCAGTGTTGGGGAAGGAGTAATCCATGGGTGGGACCTTCCCTTCTCTCCAGGAAGGCTCCCATAGGACAGGACCATGAGGTGACACCCAGGGTCTGGGAGGGTCCATTTCAGCTCCTGGCAGTGGCTGGATGGTGCAGAAGGAGCAGGTTTGGGTGGTCCTCACCAGTGCCTCTGCCAGCCTGGCAGAGCAGCAGCTCTGGGCATTGCTTGTGGGATTTCAGGAGAGCTGGATGAGTTATCCAAGGATGGAGCTGACAAGGAAGGGCTGGGGGTGCCGTGCCAGAGCCCACGAGGAGGGGCAGCAGGAGGTTGGGTTGGGATTTCAGGGGCAGCTCAGGCAGGAATCCAGAGTATCATGTGGTGTTCTTGGAGAAAAGGCCCTTCCTAGAGAGATGTAGGGAGAGTTTTCATTTCCATGGGATTTAAACACGCAGATTGTCAGTGTTGCAGAGGAGGCCTCATTATCAATAATGAGGGGTATGCGTGGGTCACTCTGGGAGCCAGGATGGGTTTGAAAGGCCCAAACATTTGGCTGAGGTTTGATAATTTACATATAATTTATATAAAGGACTGCCAAAACTCTAATCCAGCAGCAAAAATGTTGACAGGGTTTGGAGTGCGTTGGATAGAGACATTCGGACAGGTTGATATCATTGCTGAAGCAGGCAATGGTAAAAATGCATGCAGTGATATAAACCTTCCTTTCCTCAACTTTGGGAGAGCAACTGTTGGCTAAAAATCCTGGGATTTCCATTTCCCACAGAACAACAAAAAAATTGAAATGTAATAAAAGGGACTGAACTGCACCCCAGATGTGTCCCAAGGCTGCAACACCTGGTAACAAACTAAAATACATTTTAGTGGAGCATGTCCCAGGCAGGTTGATAAGAAGAGTGATGCTGAGCTGAAAGAAATGCTGAATATTGAAATAAAGGTTCAGAGGAAAAATGACCTGGCAGTTCATTGATAAAGGATGAATTGTGGTAAGGACCAAACAAAAGGAGGGAAGGAGGGAAGGAGGGAAGGAAGGAGGGAAGGAAGGAGGGAAGGAGGGAAGGAGGGAAGGAGGGAAGGAGGGAAGGAGGGAAGGAGGGAAGGAGGGAAGGAAGGAAGGAGGAAGGAAGGAAGGAAGGAAGGCAGGAAGGAAGGAAGGAAGGAAGGAAGGAAGGAAGGAAGGAAGGAAGGAAGGAAGGAAGGAAGGAAGGAAGGAAGGAAGGAAGGAAGGAAGGAAGGAAGGAAGGAAGGAAGGAAGGAAGGAAGGAAGGAAAGTCTCAAAGCACAAATTGTGCAAACCTTCAGTGAGAGGTTCCATGACTTCTCTTGGAAGAGCAGTGGCCAGGTGTGACCAGCAGACCCTGAGCCCAGCAGGGGAAGGGACTGGGTGTCCCCCGTGGTTGGTAGCGTGGACTGGAGTAACCCTGGTTCCCCACAATCCCCAAATTAGTGTTTCAGGAAGCAGAGGAGTTGGGCTCCAATAATTACAGACAGTCAGTGAGGAAAATTGCTGCAGTGCAGACAACCCAGGCAACCCAAAAAATATGTCCTGGTCTAGTTAGCGCAGCTCCATGGGTGCATTAATTAGTGGTGAAACGAGTGCAGGCGTCGGGGGCTCTGATTCAGCAGGGAAATTAAAATCCTTCAGCTCCCAAAGGCAGCAGCTGCTGGAGTTGGAGATCAGTGTCCTCTCCAACTTGAGCTGCTCGTGATTCAAGCGTGGTTCAGTTGCAGTTAAGTCATGAAATACCAGGAATTTTCCTTGAAGTGCTCAGATTATCTCAGTATGTTCAAATCGAACAAGCAATTGAATTTTTAACTGTACGAGGCACAACAGGTTATTTGTTTAAAACCTAATTAGTTGCATTTTTCTATTTAATGTGATATATAATTATGTGATTCCAACCTGAACCAGATTAGCTCATTTCCCTGTTTTCCTGCGGGCTCTGGAAGTGTGTTCCCTGCAAGTGTGGCTCTTCACATTCAGGGAATGACAGAGCTCAGAAATACACTCACAGCATCTTTTCCCACAGAGAATCCACAGTCAGGAAACATAGTCTGAAAAAGTTTTCCTTTTCCTTCTGGAAGAGTGTGTGGAAGTTTGGAGTTATCAAGGTTTATCTGTTATTTGAACACTTCTAAAAATCAACAGAAATTGTGCCCTGGGTTAGAGGATCCCTCCCCATGGCACACAGACTTCAGCTTCACCAGGGGCTTTTCCAGATTGATAAATTTTATCTGGATTTTCCTTACAGGAAGGAAACACTTTGCTCCTGTTGCAAATAAATCCATTTTAGAGCAAGGATTTTTTCAAAAAACTGCGCTAAATTTAGTGAACAAAACAGAGAAATGGATGCTTTGTATTTCTGGGTGTTGTCTGAATGCAGCATTTTAGCAGAAATTTAAAACCAAAGCATCCTTGCACTGCAATAAATGCACATCCAGCTCTGCCCACAGCCCCTTTGTTGACTTTTCCTTTCGGGAGGTGATTCCTGCCCTGCTGGATGGAATCGCTGTTAACCAGATCATCTCCACAGCAATTACTGCTGCTTTTGGGCAGGATTCCTGCCTTCTCCGAGGTTATGGGCAGGATGGATTCCTGCCTTCTCCGAGGTTATGGGCAGGATGGATTCCTGCCTTCTCCGAGGTTATGGGCAGGATGGATTCCTGCCTTCTCCGAGGTTATGGGCAGGATGGATTCCTGCCATCTCTAGGTTATGGGCAGGATGGATTCCTGCCTTCTCTGAGGTTATGGGCAGGATGGATTCCTGCCTTCTCCGAGGTTATGGGCAGGATGGATTCCTGCCTTCTCTAGGTTATGGGCAGGATGGATTCCTGCCTTCTCCGAGGTTATGGGCAGGATGGATTCCTGCCTTCTCTAGGTTATGGGCAGGATGGATTCCTGCCTTCTCCGAGGTTATGGGCAGGATGGATTCCTGCCATCTCTAGGTTATGGGCAGGATGGATTCCTGCCTTCTCCGACGTTATGGGCAGGATGGATTCCTGCCTTCTCCAGGTTATGGGCAGGATGGATTCCTTCCTTCTCTAGGTTATGGGCAGGATGGATTCCTGCCATCTCTAGGTTATGGGCAGGATGGATTCCTGCCTTCTCCGAGGTTATGGGCAGGATGGATTCCTGCCATCTCTAGGTTATGGGCAGGATGGATTCCTGCCTTCTCCGAGGTTATGGGCAGGATGGATTCCTGCCTTCTCCGAGGTTATGGACAGGATGGATTTCTGCCTTCTCCGAGGTTATGGGCAGGATGGATTCCTGCCTTCTCTAGGTTATGGGCAGGATGGATTCCTGCCTCTCTAGGTTATGGGCAGGATGGATTCCTGCCTTCTCCGAGGTTATGGGCAGGATGGATTCCTGCCTTCTCTAGGTTATGGGCAGGATGGATTCCTGCCTTCTCCGAGGTTATGGGCAGGATGGATTCCTGCCTTCTCCGAGGTTATGGGCAGGATGGATTCCTGCCTTCTCTAGGTTATGGGCAGGATGGATTCCTGCCTTCTCTAGGTTATGGGCAGGATGGATTCCTGCCTTCTCCGAGGTTATGGGCAGGATGGATTCCTGCCTTCTCCGAGGTTATGGGCAGGATGGATTCCTGCCTTCTCCGAGGTTATGGGCAGGATGGATTCCTGCCTTCTCTAGGTTATGGGCAGGATGGATTCCTGCCTTCTCTAGGTTATGGGCAGGATGGATTCCTGCCTTCTCCGAGGTTATGGGCAGGATGGATTCCTGCCTTCTCCGAGGTTATGGGCAGGATGGATTCCTGCCTTCTCTAGGTTATGGGCAGGATGGATTCCTGCCTTCTCTAGGTTATGGGCAGGATGGATTCCTGCCTTCTCCGAGGTTATGGGCAGGATGGATTCCTGCCTTCTCTAGGTTATGGGCAGGATGGATTCCTGCCTTCTCTAGGTTATGGGCAGGATGGATTCCTGCCTTCTCTGAGGTTATGGGCAGGATGGATTCCTGCCTTCTCGAGGTTATGGGCAGGATGGATTCCTGCCTTCTCTAGGTTATGGGCAGGATGGATTCCTGCCTTCTCGAGGTTATGGGCAGGATGGATTCTCCTCTCTAGGTATGGGCAGGATGGATTCCTGCCTTCTCTAGGTTATGGGCAGGATGGATTCCTGCCTTCTCGAGGTTATGGGCAGGATGGATTCCTGCCTTCTCCGAGGTTATGGGCAGGATGGATTCCTGCCTTCTCCGAGGTTATGGGCAGGATGGATTCCTGCCTTCTCCGACGTTATGGGCAGGATGGATTCCTGCCATCTCTAGGTTATGGGCAGGATGGATTCCTGCCTTCTCCGAGGTTATGGGCAGGATGGATTCCTGCCTTCTCCGAGGTTATGGGCAGGATGGATTCCTGCCTTCTCCAAGGTTATGGGCAGGATGGATTCCTGCCATCTCTAGGTTATGGGCAGGATGGATTCCTGCCTTCTCTAGGTTATGGGCAGGATGGATTCCTGCCATCTCTAGGTTATGGGCAGGATGGATTTCTGCCTTCTCCGACGTTATGGGCAGGATGGATTCCTGCCATCTCTAGGTTATGGGCAGGATGGATTCCTGCCTTCTCCGAGGTTATGGGCAGGATGGATTCCTGCCTTCTCTAGGTTATGGGCAGGATGGATTCCTGCCTTCTCCAAGGTTATGGGCAGGATGGATTCCTGCCTTCTCCCGGGCTGCAGGAAGGGTCGCTGCCTTTGGAGCCGGCGCTTGATTTGCTTCCCACTCCTGGAATGCGAGCGTTAATGAGGAATGTGGGAATAACAATGCCGCTCGCACTGAACCTCTCGCTGTCGGTGTCGCCTTTCCCTTTATGGGTTTTCCGTGCGGGAGCCGGGGTGAATCACGGGGGGCAGAGGAGAGCTGTGGGCAGAGCTGTTTGCCAGAGGTTGTTCAGGGAATGCTGGGCTGGAACGGCCAGACGCGATTGAGGAAACAGTGTGCGGCACCGGGGTGATGGTCCGGGCAGCTCTCAGCGGCGTCGGGGTGATTATCCCGGCACTTCCCGGCGCGGCAGGCGATGGATGGACGGTGACGGCTCTGCCACTTCGATTAGAGCCGCTCCCGGCTCGCCGCATCCCGAGCATCCCGCGCATCGCGCGCATCCCGAGCATCCCGCGCATCCCGCTCCCTGCCCGCGCCGGGAGCCGAGCTGGGCAGGCTCGGCAGGGGCACGGCCCTGGGCATGAGCCCTGTCGTGCCCGGTGCCAGGGAAAGGCCGGGATGTGTTCTGAGAATGAGCCCTGCAGTGCCCAGTGGCCGGGAAAGGGCCGGGATGTGTCCCGGGAATGAGCCCTGCCGTGCCCGGTGCCAGGGAAAGGCCGGAATGCTCTCCTGGAGCCCACGGTATGAGCATCCCAGTAGGATGGAGCCCTGCAGGACAGGCAGAAATCGGTGGAAATTCAGCATTTCAGGTTATGAAATGCAGGGGAAAACCAACCCAACCAAGATTTAAGCAGCATTTAGTGGTAGTTTCTGTGATTCCTGGCTCACACAACCCTGGTGACGCTGCCTTGGGATACTTTGGGATGATCTGAGTTCATGAATTGAGCAAATAGCTGAAGCTGTACAGAACTCTAGGAAATCAGTATCACTGTCCTTTAAACAGGGTTTATTTTAAAGTGGGGGGAAAGTGGAGAGCTGTGGCCTGTTGTACTCCCTCAACATGAAAAGTAGCAACTAAATACTTTATTTTTGCCCACTGGTCTTTTTTATCCTTCTGCGTCACTTTTCAGACCCATGGGGAGTCTGTGCCTGGGGGAGTGAGGAGCACACACAGGATCTGTGTTTAACGTGGGCTGATTTAATAATTCCCAGAGCTAGGAATCCTTGCCAGTATGGAAATAGGCTCCTCATGGGCTGCCTCTACAAGCTAGCAGGAAAAAAAATCCCATTTCTGGAAAAATAACCAAGGATTCTCAGCTTTCTCAGCTGCACCCAGTACTTTTTGGAGTCTCGTGGGGAGAACTCCTCTGCCCATCTGCAGTTTAACTTCCCCGATGACACAGAAATATGAGGCTCATATTAAAAATATATCTGGATATTTCTGTGGCAAACTCCCATCACTCTGCTCTCTGCCAAGATACTGCAAAGGATGGAGTGAAAATGATGTTGGAATAATTAGTGGATGGAACCAAAGCAGTGAAAGAGCCCAATAAAGTCAGAACAACCCCAAACCCCATGAGCAGAAGCCTGGGCTGGGCTCCCCTGGCTCCAGCACCCATAGAGGGATCAGTGCTGTTTCTGTCAGATCAAATGTGCTTAAACAGCTCCCTGTTAAACACATTTAGGAGCTCTGGGAAGTGCTGAGCCCGGGACTGGGAAGGGAATGCTGCTCCTGTCGGGATGTGCACGGAGGTGCTTGTCATCCCTAAGGAGCACCAAGAGCATCTTGCTCCCAAAACCAAACAGAATTCCAGGATTATCACTCAAATCGCAGCATAGGTACACAATATGTGAAATAGTAATATATATGTGTGTGTGTTTATATTATATATGTGTGTGTTATATTAGTGTATTTATACATCTATCATGTATATAATATCTATATCTTTGTAGATATCCACTAATAGGTATTAAATGCTGATCCCTGCACATCTCATAGGATAAGAAAGGTCTTTTTGAACACTGAGCAAATATTTAAATATTTTAAAATACTTTCCAAATTCATGTTTAAATACTCCATCATCATATTTGGAAGAAAAAAATTAAACCAATTTAAAAGTTCTTCATCCTCCAAATATAGCCCTTTTGCCCTTTACATTCCCTTTTTTTAAAAAAAGCCCTTATATAAATATAGTTCTAGAGCATCATGAGTGGAATTCCCAGGGGGGATTTTTGTGGCACTCAGAGCAAATGTGGTTGACACTTGTTCTTTGTTACCCTTGGGCTACTGTTTTGATCCTGGACTGAATGGATTTATCCCTGTCAGCACAAGGAATTTCACACTCTCGTCCTAAGTAAATTCTACAACCCTTTCTCCTGTGGAAATGCAGCACCAGAACGTTCAGGTGCTTCATGTTCCAGGCAGCTTTGGGAATTTAAAGAAGGAATTCCATAGGTGAGCCCTGGAATCCTGATCCCACTCTCACCATCCGGGTAAAAGCGCTGCCGTTGACATCCCTGGTTTATTTTTCCCCCTTCGTGTGGATGGGAGGCACGCTAAACTCTAAACAGCCACGGGGAAATAATTGGTATGAAGCTGGAGAAGCTTAATTTTGATGAAGCAATTAGTGGCTGTTTCCTGATTGCTCTCAGAGCCCTGAAGAGGAGGTGAAGAAGATCGTGCCGCCTCTTTCAATTCCCAGCCCTTCCCCGGCTCCCCAGACCTTTTGCCCTTCTATTGGACACAGCCAAAGTTGCTTTGAATTTTTTCAGAAAGTGTCTGGTGACCATGGATTCTCCAGAAGGTTAAACATAAATTAGTCATAAAGCCAACAAAAGGGAGAGGAAAAGAGGAGCCTCAGCGATTCTCAGCCAAATTTCTGCCTTTTCAAACTGCTGGGGGATAACTAGAACCAAGAAAAGCTGAATTCTAATTCCCTTTTCGAATAATAATAATAATAATAATAATAATAATAATAATAATAATAATAATAATAATAGTAGTAATCTCTTTGCTGCCTTTTCTAACCTCCAGCATTAATGTGCCACGAGCTCTGTAGTGCTGCAGATCTGAGCAGTGTTTAAGACAACAAAGTGCCGTTTGATAGTGGAGCCTTTCTGTGGAGCAGCTCCTCTTCCTGCCTTTGATGGGCAATGCTTTATTTAATCAATTATTCATCAAAGTTCGGGCATTCTTCTTATATATTTAGGAAAAACTAAAAGATGCCTTTCCTGGCTTTCTTGTTTGAATAAAAGTTTAAATAGAATGTGGAAACAGTTGCTTTTGAAGGGAAAAATCCCACAGCTTGGAGAGCTCGCAGTGTCGAGCGCCTGAGCAGGATTTGCGTCTTTGGGAAGAGAGAGGAGGGAAAAAATAGACATTCCCAAGTTCTGTCGCTCAGCCAAAGGCGCCGGGAGGGTTCTGCCAACCTGTCTGGCTGACACAAAGAGCAGGAGCAGGGACCTGCCCGGGCTGTGCCTCGGCTGGGGCTGAGCCCGGCGGGCAGCGGGGCTGGGCCGGGTGAGCTCCGGACACTCGGAGTGGGGCTGGGGAGCATCTTGAGCAGTTGGGAACATTTGGCAGCTTCACATGGAAAAAAATGACTGCTGGGGAAGCTGAGCGGCTGCTAATTAGCAGCACTGAACTGTGGGTAAGGACAGTGGATTTTAATGTGAGAGGAATTCTACAATAACCACCCCAGTGAAGGAAATAGCAGGAAGTGCTCCCGAGCTGACCCTCGTGGCAATCTGAGCTGCACGTTGCAATAATCCTGTAAATTACTCGGCTTTTTTATCCAGGAACTTGGAGTTAATTAGTAATTTAACATTCCTCCACGCTATTAAATGTCTTTCTTGCATTATATTATGTTGTTTCATGGTCTTACCTTAACACTAATGGGGTTTAGTTCTATTTTCTCCAAACAGTAACAGTAAAATAAAACCAAGCTGGAAAATTAATTAGTTCTCTTTTACCTTTGATTTACCTGTTAGGAACAATTAAGTGGCAGAGTAGAGGTTTGGAGTGGTACGAGGTTCCCTGGAGATGAATGGATTCCTGGGAAGTGCTGCTGGAGCGGGGCTGAGGAGCAGGAGTGGGTGAAGGGCTGGGGGCCCTGGGGGGGCTCAGGGCTGAGAGGGGCCAGGGTGGGAGGGGAGGCAGCCCCTCATCCCTGTGTCCCTTTATCCTTTTATCCTTGTGTCCCTGTGTCTCCTCATCCCTGTGTCCCTTTATCCTTTTATCCCTGTGTCCCTCTATTCCTCTGTCCCTGTGTCCCTTTGTCCCTGTATCCCCTCATCCTGTGTCCCTTTATCCTTTTATCCCTGTGTCCCACTATTCCTGTGTCCCCTTGTCCCTGTATCCCTATATCTCTGTATTCCTGTGTCCCTTCATCCTTTTATCCCTGTGTGCCCTGTGTCCCTGTGTCCCTGTGTCCCCTCATCCCTATATCCCTACATCCCTGCATCCCCTCATGCTCAAATCCCTGCATCCCTGGATCCCCTCATCCTCTCATCCCTGTATCCCTGCATCCCTGATCTGCTGGGAGCAGCTCTGTTCCTCGAATCTGGAATTGTGCACAGCTTATTCCTCCTGGTGCTCTCCTTGCAGCTGCAGGAGTCCAAGGGCTCCTTAGGAGTATCCAACACCTGAACTGGGATCTGAGGGAAGGTTTGGGATACAATTCCAGGGAGCATCAGGTGAAGGAGACTCTCCTACGTTAATCCAGCACAGATTCAAACTTGGAGTGCATTTCTCTCTCCCTGCTTCCTCCACACTCAGTGGCTCAGCTGCAAGGTTTGCTTCCTTGGAAAGACAGCAGAGTTTGTGTTGGTTAAGCCAGGTTTGGGATTTGGGTGATTAAGCTAGGTTTGGGGTTGGTTTGATTAAGCCAGGTTTTGGATTTGTATTGATTAAGCCAGGTTTGAGATTTGGGTGATTAAGCCAGGTTTTGGGTTTTCTTTGATTAAGACAGGTTTTGGAGTTGTACTGATTGAGCCAGGTTTGGGATTTGGGTGATTAAGCCAAGTTTTCAGTGGCATTTTCTGCCCCTCTGGTGGTTGGCAGCAGTGGCAGCTGAGGGGATTTCCATTCCCTATGGGATGGGTTTCCATGTCCCATGGGACGGGTTTCCATTCCCTATGGGACTCGTTTCCACTCCCTGTGGGATGGATTTCCACTCCCTATGAGATGGGTCTCCATTCCCTATAGGATGAGTTTCCATGCCCCATGGGATGGGTTTCCATGCCCTATAGGATGAGTTTCCATTCCCTATGGAATGTGTTTCCATGACCCATGGGATGAGTTTCCATTCCCTATAGGATGAGTTTCCATTCCCTATGGGATGGGTTTCCATGACCCATGGGATGAGTTTCCATTCCCTATAGGATGAGTTTCCATTCCCTATAGGATGAGTTTCCATGTCCCATGGGATGGGTTTCCATGCCCCATGGGATGAGCCCCACCCCAGGGCGCTTTGGCAGCCCTGGGAGCAAGGCAGGCCCGAGGAACTGAAGGACTGCACCCCACACAAACCCCTTCCCAGGGCTGCACCCCAACACAAACCCCTTCCCAGGGCTGCATCCCACACAAACCCCTTCCCAGTGCTGCATCCCACACAAACCCCTTCCCAGGGCTGCACCCCAACACTAACCCCTTCCCAGGGCTGCACCCCACACTAACCCCTTCCCAGTGCTGCACCCCACACTAACCCCTTCCCAGGGCTGCATCCCACACAAACCCCTTCCCAGGGCTGCATCCCACACAAACCCCTTCCCAGTGCTGCATCCCACACAAACCCCTTCCCAGGGCTGCACCCCACACTAACCCCTTCCCAGGGCTGCATCCCACACAAACCCCTTCCCAGGGCTCTGTCTCTGGGGGCTCCAGCTCACAGCAGCTCCGCTCCCATTTAAAGCCCGTCCTTTGCCGCTGGACTGGAGCTGCCATAAAAAATTCATCGGGGCTTGAAGAGATTTGTGCGTCCGTGTCCTGCCCATTGTCAGACAAATTGAAGTGCGCAGGGAAGGCAGAGCCCAGGCAGGGATTTATTTACTCCTCGCGTTCCAATATTGAGAGGAGCCGCTCCGGCCCTTCAAAGGGGACGGTGACAATGCGGTGACACCGGGTCAGCGGCACCGCGGTACCTGCGAGGGGATTGTTCTGCTGCCAGAGAGGAAGTGACTGAAACCTCTTTTTCTCATCACTGTCTGCTCTGATTGATGGCTCGCTGGTCACACTCAACGTGCCCTTTTTAAATAATTCACGATGTCATCACAGCACCAGTTTATAACTGGCCTGTTATTTTTACCTTTGTTCACTCACTAACAGGAGATTCCATAAATTAACTACTCGGGGCTTTGGGAGCATTAGGACTGGGGGAAACGTTCCTTTTGCTTTCTCTTTTCTTCTTCTAGTTTATTTTTTTTCCCCTAAGCTTTCAAAGCCCTCCTGCACACTGCAGCAAAGATTTTCCAAAAGCCACAGGCTCCAGGTGTGATAATTCATTAAAAACCAGCTTAGAAGATCAATAGATTCTTCTTGATGGCATTAATTAAAACATAAGGAAATGCCCTAAATAAAGCAGCCACATTCAGCCAGGTTGGGATGAGTTCATCCCTCATACAGGGAGGGCTGGTTTGGGCATCACAAATTCCTGCTGGAAGTTCAGGATGAGAACTGGGCATTAATTGATGCCGAGTGCTGTTCTCTGACTGTGCTGGAAATAATCCAAATAAAGACAGCTCCAATTGGAGCCTTGAATTATTTTAGCAGCAGTTAATGGCTAAAATATTGAATAATGTACTTTGCAAATCAGATTCTGTTTGTTTAACTCGGGAGTTGGGGCTGGGTCACTCAGATTAGGCGCTGGCTGAGTATTTATCCTCTCTCACTGGACTGTGGAAATGCAGTTCCTAATTAATGGATGCCAGGAATAATCCCTGGGATGCCTTTGCCAGGCTCTCTCATTGGAAGACTTGGGGCAGTTTTTACATTGTTTCAGTAATTTTTTATGAACCACCTGGGAGTGAATGTCTGATTCATCCAGAAATGGTTCTTCCCTCCTTCCCTGCCCCCTTGGGGTGTGTGTTCCCAGAGCCTGTTCCAGGGGCTTTCCCTGCATAGGGACAGCAGACTCCTGAGCAGGGAGGGTTTCCAAAGTTCCCATATTGAAGGGGACTTTGGGAGTTCATCTGTCAGGGAATATGGGATTGGGATGCCCATTTCCCCTCTTTTTGGGACAGGCAGGGGCAGCCAGCTGGGAACAGCCAAACCAGCTTTGTTCCCTGTGCCACTCTGGATTTGGGCTCTGGAGAAACTGCAGAAGCTCCTCGGGGCTCAGAGCTGGGATGTGCTCTGGGAATGGGGAGGATTTTCCAGCACCAGAAATAAGGGGGAGAAAATCTCTGGGGTGCCGAGCAGCGACTCCAAAGGATGCCCTGGAATGGGCAGGGCATGGAAGGGATGAACCCAGAACTGCTCTGGAAAAAGCTGGGATGAAATATCTGGTGATGCCTGGGAGATCTTTTCACCTTTCATCTGCTGTTCAAATCGAGTCAGGATAATACAGCCAAAATATTTGGGGTTTTTACTGTTGTTGTTCTGAGTTCTTTTTTCCTGGGTTTGTTTTTTTTTGGGAGGGTTTTTTTTTTTTGAGTTTTTTCTTGCATTTGGTGGTGGTTTTGTGGGGTTTTTTGGTTTCTTTTGTTTTGTTTGGTTGGTTTTTGTTGTTTGTTTTTGCTTGAATTGTTTTTATTTTGTTGGTTTGGGTTCTTTTTTCTGTGGTTTTTTTGGTTGCTGGTTGTGGTTTTGTGGGGTTTTTTTGCTTGGTTTGTTTTTAGTTTGTTACTGTTCTGAGTTTCTCTTTCTGAGTTTTTTTTTTTTTTTGCAGTTAGTGGTAATTTTGTGGGGTTTAATTTGCTTGGTTTGTTTTGGCTTCTTCTTTTCTGGGGTTTTTCTTTTTTTTTTTTTCCTTAATTTCTGATATTTTTATGTGTTTTGTATTTTTATTTTTATTTTTTTTTTTTTTATTTTTTTATTTTTATTTTTTTATTAGGTTTTGGGTTGTTCTGCTGGGTTTTTGTCTCTCTGAGATTTGGTTTCCAAGCCCTTCCCTGATACCTGCCGGGGGCAGAGCTGATGCTCAGCCCCAGGACCCCGTGGGGGTAATTAATAAGGAGTCAAGTTCTGAACTAACTGAGACAAATTGGAAAGCTGCGAGTTGGGAGATAAGAGCCGGGGGTGACACTTTCTTTGTGCCGGGGTTATCAAATCAGAATAAGCACTTGGAGCAAACAGCAGCATAAAAGGCACGAGGGAGGTACAAGAACCCCACAGTAATTGGGTTTCCCCACCCAAATGGGATCCATGTAGCAAAAGGGTTTCCCTTTGAAGGCGCTGCGCTGAGTTTGGGGTGCACGGTTTCCATTAGCCCCTGCTCGGCTCCAGCCCCTTGCCAGGCAGATAAATGCAGCAAACATCCCAACATTTGATATCCTAATCCCATTTGCTTCTCCTCCCGGCAGCCCAGAGTGGCCAGAAAGAAATCACAAAATTGCAAGAGGGATAATACAGCGCACGGTGCCTTTCATGAGAATATAAAAATGAGATTATTTGTTCTTTTTAATAGATGGGGTTTTTTTATTTTTGGGTATTTGGTTATTGATTAAAAAAATATTAAAATCCCAGTTTTATGCATCATAGGCTTAAGGAGTTATCTAGAAAAGAAAAAGAGATTTTAGTCTTTAAAATTTAGAAATTTCCCTCTTGTATTCAGAGAGGAAAGAATGAAGGGATAAAAGCAAAGTAGGGAAATAAAGAATCTGTAGGAAATATATAAAATACAAATAAAAGAGATAAAGAAAATATAAATTGATTTTCTGTGAGCATAAAAAAGAAAAGGTGAAGTGTTGACTCTGTAGTAGCTCAGTACAGCACAACTGTTACTGGGTTTAAAAAATTCCTGGGTTCTTGGACTGTATTTAATTTTCTTTTCCAGCAGGATTTGAAGATAAACTATACTAATGTGTGTGTATATATATATATATATATATATGTAAAAAATATAAAATATAATATATCCTCCCATGTGGAATCGTTGCTGAGGGGACCTTTGGTCCCCTCCACCCCGTGTGCCAACCACAGGTGACAATTGATGCCACCACAGAGTTTGGTCCCAACACAGCTGGACCCAGGAGGCCTCACCCCCCCCTTCCTGTGCTGCCTCAACCCAGAACCTTCTGGAATTTCCACAGAATCTTTTAGGTTGGGAAATCCCTCCAGGATCATTGAGTCCAATCTGTGCCCGATCTCCACCTTGTCCCCAGCCCAGAGCCCTGAGTGCCACCTCCAGAATTCCTGGCACACCTCCAGGGATGGGCACTGCAAACCTCCCTGGGCAGTTCCAATCCCTGAGCCCCCTTTCCATGGGGGAATTCCTGCTGTGCCCACCCTGAGCTGCCCTGGGCCAGCCTGAGGCCGTTCCCTCTGCTCCTGTCCCTGTCCCTGGAGCAGAGCCCGAACCCCCCTGGCTGTCCCCTCCTGGCAGGGAATTCCAGAGAGTTTGGAGTTGTGGCGTCTCCAGGTTTTCTTTAGCCCAGCAGTGAGGGGTTGGTTTTTAAGGGGTCTTTGTCAGGTTTTTATGGGTTCTGTAAGGTTTTTGTAGGGTTTTGTAGGTGTTTTTTGCAGGGTTTTGTAGGGGTTTTGTGGGGTTTTCATGGAGTTTTGTAGGGTTTGATCCCTCTCCCCCCTGCTAAGGGTTGCATGGTCTCAGGAATCCCAAAGCCATGGCGCAGCTCCCTGCTGGCTCCTGGTGAATCCAAGCCCTTCCACTCCTGCCCTGGGTTTGCAGCCCAGGTAGCCCCGGATGTGAGGGAGTGTTTAATTTCCTGGGAATACCCAGGAATCCACTCCCTTTCCTTGGGTTTCACTGCCATCCCCCATCAGTGTGCCTCAGCCAAAAGCATTTCTGGGGCAGGCACAGCCTGCTGGCTTTTCCCGGGGATGGGAGGTGGGAAGGGGCTGTAGGTGCTGCTCCATGGGGACACAGCCCATGCCTGGCTCAATCCCAAACTGCAGGGGGGAGTCACTCCTACCTTGGCTCCCGGAGCACAGCGCTGGCTCCCACCAGGGCCAGGTGGTTTTTTTATATATACAATTGGGAATTTGGGCTTTCCTCCCTTTCCCACAAGGTCCTGCTCAGCCTCTGTGGGAGGCAGCGCTGCAGATCCCCCATGGATCCACTCTGGGCAGTTTGGGATGTGTCCTCTCCATCCTCACATCCCTTCTCCATGAGAATCTATCCAGCATGCCTTAAGGAGGGGTTTCTCCCAGTGAAGAGCTCTGGGCAATGAAGTCCAAACAAACTCCTTCTCCTGAAAGGATTTTCAGTTTGCCCAGTGAAGCAGAAAACCTCCCCCACCCACCAAACACCAGAATGCCTTTGGAGCACACAGGGATGGGCAGGGATGGCCTTAACCCTTGTCAGCACCTCCCTGAGCAGCGGGAAAAGGCATTTCCTGCTCCTTCTGGGCCTGCCCCACCTGCGGGAGCTGCTCCCAGCCTGGAGCAGGCAGCAGGGGTGGGGTGGGATGGCTCCGGGTGCCCGGGGACATCCTGCGTGTCCCTGGACCTGGTGGCAGCAGGAACAAAACCCCCTCGTGCAGGAGAAACGCTCCCAGTGCAGAGGCTTGGTGTGGAAAATCGGGGCTGCAGCACCTGAATCGCCGTCTTTAGTTTATGAAAATTATAATTATTTTGATTTTAGTCCACAGACAGCTTGAAATGTTGCAAAACTCTGCAGGTGCTCTCGGTTATAACAAAACCCCAGAACAGATGGTGCAAGGTACCAGGCCAGCTCAAGGGATTAAACGCAAGGCTTTTGAAATTTAAAATTAAAGCTGGGTGATCTTGGGAAAATGTACCTGCCAAACAAGCTCGCTTTAAAAAAAAAGTTCTCCAAGTTCTCCATACAAGGTGATTTAAATTCAAATTAGACAAAAATTGGGCACTTTGAAAGTGCTTAAGAGAGGATTAAAAATCTGCGAGCGGGAAGAAATGGGATGGATACGAAGCATTGTGGCGGCAGTGCATTTTTGGTGGCCAAAATCTCATTCCTTCTTGTTTCCTCGTGAGTGCTTCAGTGGCTGGTGGGGAAAGGCTCTGCCGACCTTCCCTGGGCATTGCCCGCTGCTCAGGGCCAGGGGAGCATCCCAGGGGAGCTGAGCTCGGGTCGGTGGCAGAAACCATCCCCCGGTGCCACCGCAGTGGGGCTGACACCCACCCGGGCAGGGACAGCGCTCGGTGCCAGCTGGGCACCGGGCTTTGCGCTGCTCTGGGGGTGTAAAACCCGTCCGTGAGCTCAGCCAGGGAAGGGTCGGGCTCGGGGACCACGGGGCAGGGACGGAGCAGCGCGGGCAGGCGGTGCCCGTGCTCCAGATGTCCCCTTTGTCCCCGCATTGTGCCCCGCGCGGAGCCGTTCCCGCTCCCCCTGGCACGGGGCATTGTTTTCCAGTCGGTTTTTGGTTAAATCGCTCTTAATCGCCAGCCCGGTGGGGGCATTGAGGCTCACAATGGGCAGGGAGCCCCCGGGGTGGAAAAGCCGCAATCTGGCCGGCTTTGATGGCCTTGTTGGCCGGAATTTGGGACTCCAGCGAACACTCCGCCGCAGCTCCTTTGAAAGCAGAAAGGGCTGGCAAAGCCCAACGCTGCCCGGTGTTTGCTGCAGCCTTCGGTAATGTGCGAGATAACCTATTAATCACAACTTTTATATTCATATGCAAAACGTGCCTGGAGGACAATTTAATCATTTATTACAAGCGCTCGCTGTATTTACTTTCCCTTTCCCTCTCCCTTCCCTCTCATTAAGGGGGAGGGAGAAGGGATTCGGCCGGGACAGGCACCGGGAGCCTCCTGGAAAAGGCAAAAGCGCGCACAAAGTTTCAGCCCGCGCCGTGTTTTGATAGGGATTTGAAAGTCAGCGTGATTAAAGTAATTGAAAGATCCTCTCTTATTTTTCCTGCTCGGTCCTGTCTCGTCTTGTCACATTAAAGGTTTTTAAGGACTTTAATTAGGTGTGGTGGTTACGGAGCCGACAGAGAGCAGCCCTGTCCACGCCCAGCCCCTTGATGGGAGATGATCACTCTGGCAGGTACAGGCTGGCAAGCTGAACCGATATAAATTAACTAGGAAAGGTTAAATTAGAGTAAAATGAGGATTGTAGACCAATCTAGGAAGCAAAGTCAGTTCTGAGCCGGTGCCTGCTCTGCCCGCCGTTCTCAGCCATGAATGCACGGAGAGCTCGGGATGGGGAAGCTTAACAAACGTTTATTGTTTCCTGAAAAATAAATTCGGATGCGGGGAGACGAGTCAGGGCTGGCAGCTCTCAGGGAGGACAGTGCGAGGCTTGCACAAAACTTTATTTTGGGAGCAGTGCAGGAAGGTGGAATTTGGGGGATTTGCAGAAAGCGAAGGGAACAAACATTGGGAGGGCTCTGAGTGGGGCAGAGCAGAGGAGGCAAAGGGACAGAGGGGGACTCTGTGCAGCCACCTGGACCTTCAGCCTGTGCCCCCGTGTGTCACTGTCCTGTGCCTGTGCCCCCATGTGCCACTATCCTGTGCCCATGGCCCTGTGTGTCACTGTCCTGTGTCCTTGAGTGTCACAGCCTGAGGGCATTCTCTTGGCCTGTTTCCCCACCCTGCCACCATTCCCAGGCACAGCACTGGGAATTTGTCCCAGAGCAGCCCAGCTCCGAGGGACAGCCTTGCTGGGGCTCATCTTCAGCACCCTTTGGAGTCAGCACCACGGGCTTGGGAGGAACCTTGGGGTGTTTTGCAGTGGTCAGGACCAAAAATAAGGCAGTGTTATAGCAATGCAGGAATGTTAATTTTAAAATGTGTTTGTTAGTTTTTGTTATATTTAAATTATTCTACAGCACACAGCAAGACAGGACCACCTCTGCAGGGTCCTCGATCACTTTTGTAACTCTCCTGCAGGACTGCTGAACAATGCAAACAAACAGAGATGGATCCTATTCTTTATCTGAATTAAAAAAACAACACTCCTTGTTGTGTTTTATCAGGATGTCTATTTGGCTGGGTATTCAATTACAGGGTTCATTAAATCAAGATCGCTGTAGCCATATTTCATCTTTTCATTGCACTGCGACGCTGAGGGGGGTTCCATGCTCGGTGCAGGAGGCTGAGCTGTTGCTTGCACTCCAGAAATGACATTTGCCACCTCAAACTGGTGGGAATCTGCAGAATTCCCAAAATTAGAGCCGCACGTGTTGCCAGCACATCCGTAACCGGGATTGCTGGTTCCACACACCCTTTTACCCAGCCATAACAGCCAGGAAAAGTGGCTTTAATTTGGCTGACAGTCTTTAATCTCCCCCTTTGTTGAAGCCTTTGGTGTTGAAGTATTTTTTCAAGGACTTGCTGGTTGCTATAGATATTTTTCTCCGTAACAAGGATTACATTGCATTAATCCTACAAAAAAGATACCGTAATTAATTTGAAAATTGCTCCGGAG
Organism: Serinus canaria; assembly: GCF_022539315.1. NCBI lineage: Eukaryota > Metazoa > Chordata > Aves > Passeriformes > Fringillidae > Serinus > Serinus canaria. The sequence goes on from NC_066321.1 coordinate 876,832, forward strand.
TCGAGAAGTATTTAAAACCTTAATTAGGCCTAACCTTGTTTTCTCTCCCAGCTCCTCAGATGCGGGCTCTGAGGAGGGGAAGGTCCCGGTGTGGGTGTCCCCGTGCCGCCGTCCCTGGCGCCGCCGGGGGCGGAGGGAAGCGGTTCTTTAAAGCTCGGCAGAAATGCAGCGCATTTATCAGCTCTGAGTGGATATCATTGTGTTTATAACAGAGTGGAGGCACCATGCAATTTTGCTCTTGAAATTGGTTTATATAGATGACTGGTTGCTGTGAAGTGTGTGTCAGAGTTGCATGCAGCCCTTATGAAGTAGTACAATTGTCATCGCTTCTTACATGGTTGTTGAGGAGAGCTGAGAGCCCGGCTCAGTCAGCTGTTGAATAGATAACCCAACACACTTAACGTGGCATACATTGTAAAGAATTACATGCCTGCTACAATGAGCTCTGGGCCTCTGCTCGAGATAATAATCCTGGTGGGTGTACCACGTGTGGCGGCTGTCTGATCGCTCAGATATGACTGACGAAACATAAAGAAAAATGTCAGGCGGCGGCGAGGAAAATGCTGCTGGAAGTTTGTTTAAGGTTCACGGCCACGGCTGCGCTCCCACGTTAACCCCGGCTCTGCCGCGGCCCCGGCAGCTCGGGCAGGGCTGGGCTGGGCTTTGTCAGCTGCCATCGAGGCCCTGCCTGTCCCTCCCTGCTGCCCTGGTGGCCTTGTCGAGCAAAGTCCCGGTGTCACTTCGCATTTGCCGAGCGCCAGCGCGGAGGGCGAGCGCTCGCGACTTCTGAAGTGCCGTGGCACAACTGATCGTGGGGAAGGGCAGGGCAGCCCGGATAATGGAGCTGGCAATATGGACTGGGCCACAGCAGCAGCAATTAACAGCGCTGGCACGTTAATGAGAGAAAGAGAATAAATAAAACAAATGGAGAGCTGCACAGGGCCCGGACGCTGCGCGGGTGAAGGCGGGAGAGGCGCGCCGGGGCCTTGAGGCGCCGTGAGGTCGCAGGCTGAGCTCCTGGATCTGCTGCAGCAGAACCTGCGCTCTGCACCCCTCACTGGGACACCTCCCAGCCCTCTGCTCTCCTGCACGTGGGGATGGAGCATCCCTGGGTGTGGCACCACGGACAGGACAGGGCTGAAGGGCTGTGAGGGCCCCCGGGCATCTCCCTTGGAGCTGTGCAGGTGTGAGGGAGGGCTGAGAGCTGGGAGCTTTCCTGTGGGACAGCCCAGGAAGGGTTTGGGTGGAGGAGGGAGCTGGGGGAGACCCTGTAATTGGTGATTTCTGGTATTGTTCAGCCACAGCTGTGTCCTGTGGGATGGGAGATGTCCTGCACACCCTTCCCATGCTCGTGGAGGGAAATGCCAGGGCCAGCTGTTCCCTGCTGGATTATTTCTCTCCATTTACATGGAAGATTTTTACCTATATTTTTATTTCATTCCCAATTTAGTTCCTTGAGGGAAGGTGAGAAGGGGTGGGATTATCCCTCAGTAACCTCTAGACATGAAGTGTGGCTCAGGAAATGGGAACTCATCCATAACATCTGAGCAGCCTGGGACAGGGAGGTGTCCCTGCCCATGGAAAGAGGTGGGATGAGATGAGCTTTAAGATCCCTTCCAGCCCAAGCCAGTCTGGAATTCTGTGATGGAGTTCTACAGCTTTCCCAACAACTTGTGCCTGGTGTTCCTCACACCCCCAGCCCATCCCAGCCTTCCTGGATTTGGGATATTTTCCTGTCAGTGCAGCAAAATCTGGCTTCTTCTGGTAAGAAAAATTCAGGGCTCCCCTACAACCTTAAGTCTTTTCTAGATTTTTATGATTGGGATGTAGCCAGTTTTAATCATGGCCATAATCTGGCCCTAATTCTTGTTGTTTTACTCTTTCCCCCACTCCCATCCCAAACACTTTTTCCCCTCTTTTTGATAAAGTCTCCATAAAGAAATCCTGTTTCAGGAGCTGTGGCTGAAAGTACCTTGTAGAGAAGCTGCCAATCCAGCATTTTTGGTAATAGTTGAAGTAGGCTTAAATTGGCCACTTATGTGGCCCAGGAAAGGGTTCAAAGCTCATCCCAAGAGCTGAAAAAATCTCAAGAAAAGAAAAAATCCAGACAACCTCTTGGTTAAACCCTAACTCACAGAAAACGGAGGCTGAGGGAAATTATTAATACCTGGGAAAAGAGCTGGGAAAACAGAGTTTCATACCAAATCCTCCAATTATTTAATTTCTGGATATAGAACAGGGTCTTTGTGTGGTTATTTAGGGTTTTTTGGCTTTTCTTCCACCAAATCCTTGATGATTTCCATGGAGTTTGTTTGGGAGGTGATCCCATGAGTGAGGGTGGGAGGAACCTGAGGTCCCATTCCAGGGGCACGTCCTGGATTTTCTGCTGGTGCTGGAAGGTCGTGGAGCCCAGCCCCAGGAGTGAGGAGCTTTGCTCTGCAGAGACCTCAGGGAGCTTGGGACGTTCAGGAGCATCCAGGGTGATGCTGTTGAGGAGATTTGGGATAGGGAAACATGATCAGATGAGGAATACTCTGCAGAAATGCACAGCAGGTCTGGCTGTAGGTGCAGAACACTCATATTTAGGAGAGCTGCCTGTTTGTTCCCTTCAGAGGGACACGGGGCCCTTGTGCCCTGATTTTCATATTTATATTTTCATGTTTATGACGTGTTGCTCAATTGATTGAGATTTTAGGACACAGAGCATTTCCAGAGTGTCAGAACAGGGGATCCCACAGCAGGGCAGAGGCTTCTTGGTCACTCACCTGAGTTTTCATCTAATAATGAGTTCGTGTTTAAATCTGACAAGTTGTGGGGCTCCAAGTAGCTGACTCTAAGCTCCCTTAAATCTTCCTCCCTTTTCTGCCTGCAGATTCCCTTTCCAGATTCTCTGTGCTGGTTTCCTCACTTTCCTGATCCCCCAAAGCAGACAGGAGTGTCTGCTGTCAGGACTCGGGGTGCAGCCCTGCCCTGCACGGGGACACCCACCTTTATTCCATTTTCCTTTTCCCCTCTCCCACAGACAGTGCCTTGTCCTGTTCATCCTCCCAGAGAGTGGAGTTCTGTTTGAAGCCTGAAAGATGGAATTCCAGAGCCTGTGTCCCCACTCTGGGCGTCTGGGGCTGCTCTGGGGAACCCTTTGTGCCTCACCTCTCCCTCCCGATGGGGGAATTCAATCCCTGAAAAGCAGAGCTGCCTGAACCCTGCCCTGATCACCAAATCCCGGGATCACCGAGGCTGGAAAACCCTCCAGCATCGCTGGATCCCAGCTGGGACTGATTCCCTTTGTCATCACACCCAGGGGCTCCCAGGACACCTCCAGGGCTGGGATTTTGTCTGGTACAATCCTGCAGGATGCCGTGGGAAAAATGGGACCTCTGAAAGCTGGGAAAACACAGAGCTTTTGTTCTGCTTTTTAACTTTTGTTTTGTAGCTTAAGTGGTTTGGGAACTATTTTTCTTTGCCAGGTAAAGCAGTTTTATTTTAATAACCTCGAGCAGCTCTGTTTGTGTCCTTCAGGCAGAAATCCCCACCGCGACCACGTTGCTGTGCTAATGGAAATAAAAGGTGAGAGAACTAAAAATAAAAATAAAAATACTTCAGGTGTCTACACTTGAATTCAATTAATGCCTCTATCTTAGTCTATCAAGCACTTGACAGAGCCACAATAAGAGGAAATATAGATATAAGTGCCCAAACAAAGTGGCCAGCAGACAGAGATCACCCCCTCTTCACACGAATGCTCAGAGAGTCAAACAATCACTTTTATTTCCTCCACTTACTGGAGCTACTTTCCCCTTCAATAACACCAAACATTCCCCTAACACCAAACCCTCCCTGTGCTGCTGAGAGAGCAGGGGCTGGGGGCCCATCCTGGTGGGCAGGCAGAGCCCAGCACTCTCCTCCTGGCCCTGTTTTCCACAGAGCTGGGGTTTGCTGCCAGCATCCAAAGGAAACCACTGAATTATGTGATTTTTTTTAAAGTGTGAATCCCTGGGGATAAGTTAGAAAATGCTTCAGTGCTTTTTAAAATAGCATTTTGCTCGAATGCTGGCTTGGCTGGAGCTGCAGTGGAGATTTTATTTATTGAATGAATTATTTGTTTGTTTATTTATTTATTTTAGGATCCAAAGATTTTATTTTATTTTATTTTATTTTATTTTATTTTATTTTATTTTATTTTATTTTATTTTATTTTATTTATTTTATTTTATTTTATTTTATTTTATTTTATTTTATTTTATTTTATTTTATTTTATTTTCCTGCTCCTGCATTGCTTCCTCTGAGTCTTCCCATTGCTGGCAGTACTTTGGTTCCCTGTGTTTTGCCCTCACTGGGCTTTCTCTGTTAGACAAACCCCTCCCCATCCAGCCCTTGAAAAATGCTGAAATTGGTTCATTGTTTTGCTCTCTGGGGTTCCTGAGGCTGCAGGGAGCACACGGGCTGAAAGGAGGGACAGGGATCCCTGGGATGTGCCTGGAAGCAGGAGCAAACCCCGAGCCAGGACCCCTTTGTGCACACCAACCCCAGATTTGGGTGGGAGGACCTGAAATCCCCTCCCAGCCAGGGCAGGGACACCCCCAGGAGCCACAGCTCGGGCATTTCTCTGGAGCTTCCTTGGAACACCCAGACAATGTGTGACACAAACATTTCTGTGCAAGATGGAAAGTGTCAGTCAGAGGAGCTGGAGCTCCTGCTCCCAGCCTGGGGACATCCCGGGAGCAGCTCCAAAGTCGGGGCTCTGAGGGGCACTTCAGAGGAATTGTCACATTCTGGGGACACCCTGGGCTGAGCAGGGCAGGGACAAGGGCAGAGGGCTCAGGGGGGCTCTGCCAGGCTCAGCTCTCCCCACCCAAACCTCTGCTCCTGCCCAGGGTGAGCACCAAGGGCTGAACTCCAACTCTGCACTGATTTCCACGTGTGGATCTCTCCCCCTGGGCCCCGAAAAGCCAAAATCCTCGCTTGAATTTTCAAATCTCAAAATTCCCATTAATTGCTCTAACAAAATGCCCCTGACTTATTTACTGGGATAATTCCAAAAATATTTTTGCTACAAAAACCTTCATTTTTCTGAGAAATTGTGCTTTCGTTGCACAGAAAAAAAATCATCATCGGGGGTGATAAAAATACCTCTGGCAATGTGTGCAGTGAAAAAAGGCATCAGGTTTCCTTCCCTGAAAGGCCAGGTTTGGCACAGAAGGGCTGAGGGTCCCTGGGCAGCCCTGGCAGGGGTGGCTCCGTTCAGGGACAGGGTCAGGGTCACCCCTGGATGTTCCTGGAGCACCATCCCTGGCACCCACAGGCTGGAATGCTTTCCCTCTCCACCTCACTGAGACACCACGTCTGTGAGGAAAACGGGAATTGTGCTCAGAAGCCTCAACCCCTGTTTGAATTTCAGGGAAATGAATCAGTGCTTGCAGTTGGCCTGAATGTCAGCAGGATATTTCATAGCTGCTAGCCACAGTTCTGATTTTTAGGGGACCATTTTGCAGCAGGATCCTTCCTCCTCCAAGACCAGGCAGGCTGCAAGAGCTCCATCCCATGGAAAGAGGATTCACAACTGAATCCTTTTCAGCTCGGGATAGTTTTCCATCTTCTTTCTCCCTCCTGCATCATGAATTTAAATATCTCCCATATTAGTCTCTTAGTCTCTTATCTAAGACTCTAAAAAAGAAATTGTGCACACACTTTGAAAACCCAAATCTTGATGCACCTGTGCCCACTGGTTACTAGTGAGGGGTTAAATTAATTGATCCCATTATCCTAACGAGCTCCTGATGCAGCCAGGGAGAATTTGCCAGGTGATTTGGTTAAACCCTGGGCATTTTCCCAGGGATACATCCATCAACTCATGGAGAGAGGGAAAAACACCTTCAGGCTCTCGTGGAAAGGTAAAAAGTTTAATAAAGGACCAAGGAGACAAGGACCATGAGCAAAGGCTGCCACAGCCAGGTGTGTCTTGGCTCTCAGCTAAGGCTGCACTTGTTGCTTTGGAAATGCTTCTTGCATTCTGTTTTTATTATATTAGCTTATTATATAGAAATGTTTATGTATAGTAGACTTTTTTCCTAAACTAGTTTATGTATTCTAAGAACTGTTTAGTGTGGTTCTTCTTTGGGTTTCACTTTTTTAGAGTATTCTTTGGTTGTGGTTTTAGTTTATTATTATTAGTTCTATTTTGGGGGGTTTGGTCCACACTGTCTTTAGATGGTGAGTGCTGATGGTGTATTTGTGGTGGGTGGCTTTGTGAGGGGTTTTTTGGATGTTATCTAAGTAGGGGTTGTAACACCAGTCTACTCATATCAGTTATTTTACTACTATGTCAAAGCTTAATTAACAACAGAATAAAAGCAATATATTTATAACAAAGTTACTTTAACACTACGCATATAAAAATATAGTATAATATGTAATATCTACAAATAATATATAAAAATATATTATATATAAATATATATTATAAAAATATTAATTATATATTTATACAAGATGCAATATCTATAAATATTATATGTAAATATATAAACATATAAAAATATTATATATAAAATATATATTATATAAAAATATAAATTATATATTATATAATAATATAATACATCTAATGGGTTTTTTGGATGTTATCTAAGTAGGTGTTGTAACACAAGTCTGCTCATATCAGTTATTTTACTACTATGTCAAAGCTTAATTAACAACAGAATAAAAGCAATATATTTATAACAAAGGTACTTTAACACTACACTTATAAAATATAGTATAATATAATATGTAATATCTATAAATAATATATAAAATATATTTAATATATTTGAATAAATATATATTATATAAATATATAAATTATATATTATACAAGATGTAATATCTATAAATATTATATGTAAATATATAAACACATAATAAGAATATTATATATAGTATATAAAATATAAATTATATATTTATATATAATACAATACATCTAATGTATGCATTATGTTATATTCTATTATATTAATATTGTATTATTATATTTATTATATTATTTAATATAAAGATATATTAAAATGTTATGTATAACTGTATATATTATATGTATATTATATTATATTTATGTATTATATTATCTTATTATTATATTATATTATATATTTATTATTATATTTATTATATATATATTATTTGCGAAAATCCAGTATTCTAGTCTGTGTCTGTGCCAAGAGCCGGTGCCATGCCGGGTGCTGGCAGGGTGACCGCAGTCCCGTGGCCAGGCAGGGCTGTGTGCCCGCTGGCCCGGCCCGGGCGGAGCCGCTGCCCTGCCCAGCCCAGCCCAGCCCAGCCCAGCCCAGCCCCGACGGTTCCGCCGGGCCGGAGCCGGAGCCGGAGCCGCCGCGCGGGTTTGATTCACAGCGCGTTTCTCAGCAGGCTGCTCCCAGCACTCAGTTAAACTCTGCTGCCGTGGCAGTGACAAATGCTGCGGGGCTGCCGAGCCCAGCCGCGGGCACCGAGCCCCTGGATCCGGGCAGCTGTGCCAGGGGCTCTGGGCTGCTGCCACCGCCCAGCACCCCTGGGAATGCTGAGGGAAGATCCTCGGGGGTGGGATTCATCACTCTGTGCCTTTGGGTATGGGAAAATATTCCTGCTGCTCCTCAGCCTCTTCAGCTGAGATGCTGCTCTTCATCCCAGGTCCCTCCCTTCATCCCAGATCCTTCTCTTCATCCCAGGTCCCTCTCTTCATCCCAGGTCCCTCCCTTCATCCCAGATCCTTCTCTTCATCCCAGATCTCTATCCCAGGTCCCTCTCTTCATCCCAAGGTCCTTCTCTTCATCCCAGGTCCCTCCCTTCATCCCAGATCCCTCTCTTCATCCCAGATCCCTCTCTTCATCCCAGGTCCCTCCCTTCATCCCAGGTCCCTCCCTTCATCCCAGGTCCCTCCCTTCATCCCAGGTCCCTCTCTTCATCCCAGATCCTTCTCTTCATCCCAGATCTCTATCCCAGGTCCCTCTCTTCATCCCAGGTCCCTCTCTTGATCCCAGGTCCTTCTCTTCCCCCTCTTGGATGAGGAGCACTGACCTCCCCCTGTGCTGGCACTGCTGGGCTCACACCTCCAGGGCTGGGGACAGTTCTGGGACCCTCAGGACAAGAGGGACCCTGAGGGGCTGGAGTGTGTCCAGAGAAGGGAACGGAGCTGGGAAGGGGCTGGAGAATCCCTGAGGGAGCTGGGAAGGGGCTGGAGAATCCCTGGGGAGCTGGGAAGGGGCTGGAGAATCCCTGAGGGAGCTGGGAAGGGGCTGGAATCCCTGGGGAGTGGGAGGGCTGGGATCCGGGGGAGTGGGAGGGGCTGGAGAATCCCTGAGGGAGCTGGGATGGGCTCAGCCTGGAGCAAAGGAGGATCCCCAGGGATCTTTTCCCTCTCTGGAATTCCAGGGCAGCTCAGGGTGGGCACAGCAGGAATTCCCCCATGGAAAGGGGGTTCAGGGATTGGAACTGCCCAGGGAGGTTTGCAGTGCCCATCCCTGGAGGTGTGCCAGGAATTCCTGGAGGTGGCACTCAGGGCTCTGGGCTGGGGACAGGGTGGGCATGGGCACAGCTGGGATTCCATGGGCTGGGAGGGCTTTTCCAGCCCCAGGGATCCCGGGGTTCTGCTGTGGGACATCCCTTCCCAGAAATGCAGCCAGGTGCTCCCCAAGCCAGAGGCTCTCACTGGAGGAAGGTGATCACAGAGGGAATCGCTGCTTTGCACAGATTGTGCCATCCCCTACACAGACAGATTTTTAAATAAACAACTTTCTTCCGAGTCAATAATAAAAAAAAAAAAAGTCTATTTTCTCCCATTCCTGCCACGACACAGCAGCCTGGGCTGTGAGGAAACACTCCTGCCTGGGTATTTTTAGCTGCCAGCCCTGTGTTTTAGGCGTACATGGACACAAACGCCGGCGCATGTTCAAGCACGGTGTCCTCTGGTTTAATTCCCTGTTCCCTGTCCACCTGTCCATGCAGCTCAGGCAGGGGAATGTAAATTGTCAGGAATGTGTGGTCTCGTTTAACACCTGCATTAATAAAAGAGGCAGTGAAAAGCTCTCTCTGGTGGGAGCAGTGGGGCTTCTCCTCTCTCTGCAATCCCCAGCCGGAGTGGGCAAGCACACAGCTGGAACTGAGGATCTGGGAGCTTCCTCCCAGCCCAGACCCTGGGATTCCATAAGGACACACGTTTTGGGAAGCTGCCCCTCAATTTAAGCCTGTCCTGGAGCTGAAAATTCCTAAGGCAAAAAAAAAAAAAAAAAAAAAAAAAATCAGGTTTTTGCCGTGGAAACCTCTATTGTCAATAATGAATTAGAACTTTACAAAATGAGCCTTCAGTTTCCTCTGGGGTGGTTAAAAAGGGGATGTGGGCGCAGGGGAGGAGGCAGGAGGGAGGTGCCCCCAAGCCTTGGGTGTGATGGCAGGGCGGGGCAGCATTCCCTGGGGTTCCAGAGGCTCTCAGACACTGCAGGAGAGTTTCCTGGGAATGGGGCCAATCCCTGGCCCCTGTGCTGGGGCAGAGCTGGGAGGCATGGGCCATGGCAGCCAGAGTCACAGACACAGCACCCTGCTTCAAGCTTGTTTTGCTCCTTGCAGGCTGTTTTTGATGAATTGTAATGAAAACCATTTTGTTAATTTAATTGATTTTTTTTCTTTTTAGTAGGGACCTGAATAAAACCTCACACGAGTCCCTAGGGGCCGGTGCTTCTCTTTGATGTGGCCCAGCTCTTCCCCTGCTCTCTCCCATCCTTTTCCAGCCCTTTCTCCTCTCTTTTTCCTCTGCCAGGAGCTCTCCCCTAACCCTTTGCACCCCCAAATGGCTTCCTGCAATTTCCCCCTTCTCCCCTCTCCAGCTGGGGTGGTCCCAGAGCATCTCTCAGTCACAGGTGGGGGCAATTCCTGCATCTCCACCCTCCCAGGGATCACCTGCCCTGGATTCCCTCTGATGAGCTCTGATGTTTTTCCCTCTCATCCCTCCCCACCCTTCTGGGTGTTTGGTGCTGCCCTTCCCAGGGCTTTTCCAGCAGCAGGAGCTGCTCCAGCTCTGCCTCCTGGAGCTGCCAGGTGAGCACAGCCCCAGCCTCTCTGCTGCTCCCGAGCCTGCTCCGAGGAACAAGGTAAAAGTTCCTCTGCTGCGTTTTCCTGGGTGGGTTTGTACTGCAGTGGTTTCTGGCCTTTGGGGTGGTTCTCCCTGTGCTGGGAAGGGTTTTTGCTGTGTTTAGGGGGGGACTGTGCCCCAGGCCAGCCCACACCCACCTGTGGGTCACAGCTGTGCTGAGAAGCCCAGAAATCTGAGTGTTTACCTGCAGACAGCAGCTCTGGTGACACAGAGGCCGTGGTGGCTCCTCCACAGAGGCAGGGAAAATGTCACTGCCAGGAAATCTCTTTTCCTGCTGCTGATGCTCTTGGGTCTTTGTCAGCCTCCTTTGGGTTGTCTTATCCAGCATCCTTTGGGTTGTGTGTCGTCCTTGTGCCAGTGCCAAGAGTCAGATGATGGACTGTGGTTGTTTGTTTTGGTTTGGGGGTTGTGTCGGGGCCTTTTTGTTGTTCTGGGGGTTCAAAGAAACACAGAAGGGAAAGACCCTTGGGAGCATCTCGTTCCAAACCCCTACTGAGGGCAGGCCCACCCTGGGGTGGGTTTGGACTTTGGGTTGGCTTTTGGTCACCCCGACATGAAGGGGAGTTTCTGGGGCTGCTGTGCAAGGCTGGGTGAGGCTGTAACAAGCATTTGGTGGTCAAAGCTCAGCTCTTTGTCCCACCTTTATTTTCTGGTAGATTCCTGTGGAGTTTTGTGGCACAGGGATCTCTGAGCACTCTGCTGGATTTCCACCACATCCCACCCTTGCCCTGGCCCTGCAGTGCCTCTGGTGCTGCTTTGGTGCCCAGGTCGGGCACACCATGGACGTGAGCCATGGAAAATCTTCCCCTGCCTGGAAAATTCCAGCCCTCGGTTGAACTGGGGATTTAGCAGCCACCCTTGCTCTGTGTTCATACAGACTTTGCCTCCAAATCTCAGTGTTTGCTCTGACTCTTTGGCCACTTTTCTCCCCTTCTCTGATTTTCCCTCCTGCCTGTGCCTGGCTACAGTCTCGAGATGTTTGCCAAATATCCCCCAGTACAGCGAGAAATCCATGTTGAGAGATACCAAATTCCTGTTAGCTCTTAGGGCTGGGAGAGGTGTGTTAGGTAGCCCATCACACAAAGCTTGATCAAAATCCCTGAGTAAATGCCACGGGAACCCTCCAGGAATAGAGCCTTTAATCTTTAGATGGTCTGAGAGGAGCCTGGTGACATGGCTGGGCTTATTGCACAAAGCTCATTTCAGGCACTCTCATATTGGGAAGAGCCTCAGGTCCTTCTCCCCATCCTCTTCCAACAGGCACAAGTGAGCTCTTCCTCTCTTTTTTTGCCTTTCACAAGGCTAAAATATGAAAAATTGCACAGAAATGAAAACTCTGGGGGTGTCTAAGCACTTTTAGCTCCTCAGGGTGCTGGCTGTGGCTGCTGCTCTCCTCTCCAGTTCAGAGCATCCTTGGGACCACTTGGCTCAGGGTCTGTCCTAGGGAAGCAAACTGCAGCAGGCAAGAGCTCAGCTTTCAATCTGTTATTTTTATTATCCAAATTCCTGATTCTCTTATTTTAAATTACATTATGAAGGGAACAATTAAAGGAAATACTTGGGAAAAGTAACATTGTTTTAAAAATGGGACCTGCATAGCTAATTCCCATGAACTTGGGACTTTTTTTTCCCCCAATAAGGAATAAATCTTGGCAAATAATAATTTTTTCCCCTGTTTCCTGCAATAACGTTTCATCAGTGGGAACGTGTAGAAAAATGGGTTTGTGGTCTGCTGTAGGCAGGGACAGGGTGAGAGGGAATGGCCTGATCTGGGCCAGGGCAGCTCAGGGTGGGCACAGCAGGAATTCCCCCATGGAAAGGGGGCTCAGGCACTGGAACTGCCCAGGGAGGTTTGCAGTGCCCATCCCTGGAGGTGTGCCAGGAATTCTGGAGGTGGCACTCAGGGCTCTGGGCTGGGGACAAGGTGGACATGGACACAGCTGGGACTCCATGGGCTGGGAGGACTTTTCCAGTAATCCTGGGATTGTGCTGTGGGACATCTCTTCCCAGAAATGCCTCTGGGTGTGCCCAAAGCAGGGGCTGGGATGCAGGGACAGTGCCAGCAGTGCCCTGTGCCACCCCAGCTGAGCCCTGGTGGGCACCCATCCACCTCCAGCAGTGCCCGCTCCCATTGTGCCCTCCTGGCTGCTGGGAAAGGCAGAGCTGTGTTGAGACAAGGCTCAGCCTGGGTTAATTAGCTCCTCTGCAGGGCTAATTAGGAGCTGAGCTCTGTGCTAACTCACCTGCATCGCTGGGGGAGGGGGGAGCTGCAATTCCTGCTCACATTCCAGCCCCAATCCCAGCTCCTGCCTGGCTCCATCCAGGGCCTCCTGTGAAACTCTGGGTGGTTCTGATTTTGTGTCAATTGGATCTGATCTCATTGGTCTGAAACTCCAGTGTTGGCCTGGCTCCAGAGGGCCCCCAGTCAGGGAGGGGATGGAGCTGTGCCCCCCAGTCTGGGAGGGGATGGAATTCTGCCCCCCAGTCAGGGAGGGGATGGAATTCTGCCCCCCAGTCTGGGAGGGGATGGAATTCTGCCCCCCAGTCAGGGAGGGGATGGAGCTGTGCCCCCAGTCAGGGAGGGGATGGAGCTGTGCCCCCAGTCAGGGAGGGGATGGAATTCTGCCCCCCAGTCAGGGAGGGGATGGAATTCTGCCCCCCACTCTGGGAGGGGATGGAGCTGTGCCCCCACTCTGTTAGGGGATGGAATTCTGCCCCCCAGTCTGGGAGGGGATGGAGCTGTGCCCCCAGTCTGGGAGGGGATGGAGCTGTGCCCCCAGTCTGGGAGGGGATGGAGCTGTGCCCCCCAGTCTGGGAGGGGATGGAGCTGTGCCCCCAGTCTGGGAGGGGATGGAGCTGTGCCCCCAGTCAGGGAGGGGAGGGAGCTGTGCCCCCCAGTGTGGGAGGGGAGGGAGCTGTGCCCCCAGTCTGGGAGGGGATGGAGCTGTGCCCCCCAGTCAGGGAGGGGATGGAGCTGTGCCCCCAGTCAGGGAGGGGATGGAGCTGTGCCCCCAGTCTGGGTGGCAGGGAGGAGCTGTGCTCCCAGTTTGGAAGGCAGGTAGGGCTGGCCAGCACTAATCTGGCTCCAGGGCAGCACAGAGGCAGTGCAGGGGCTGAGGGGATGGATTGTGCAGGAATTCATCCCCAGCTGAGGGGCAGAAGTGACCCCTGGGCTCAGGACTTGGGTTCCATCCCCTGGAGGATGGATCCAGGCAGGGCCATTGGGCTGGCTCAGTTTTTGCTGTAGCTGGGGCTGTGAATGCAGGAGCTGCTGACAGAGAATGCCCTGGCAGTGACTGCCATGGAAAACACCCCAGGAGCCACAGGGGCCTTGCTGGGGTCTGGGTGGGGCTCAGGGACCCCCACTCTGAGGAACTCCCCCTGTTCAGTTCTCCAGGCTGGGCTATTTAATTGATCATTTCACTTGGCATGAAAACCGGGCTCGCTTTTTCACCATAAAACAATAAATTCTTATGCAGTCACCTCTTAAAAAGATTATTTTCACTCTTTCACAACAAAATTACTCAAGTGTCAACTTTTTAAGGGCTATCATCCACTTTAAGAGCAAAAATACCCTAAATATTGCCTGTAATGCACCAAGCCAAGTTGGACTCCTGTCCTTCAGCTGGCACCACGCTCAAAATAAAAGGAAATATGGAAATATTTCCATTTCACCCAACTTAAAACCGTTTGATCCATAGTAATATAGCAGGGCTGGGGAAAATTTAAATGATAATAAACATGGCATGCTGAACAGCACTTTGGAAGGTGCTGCCAGTGCTCTCAGAACAGTTAATAAAGTAGTCACAAATGATTCTGCCCACTTTTGTCCCAAAGAGGATCATATTTAATGCTCCATTTAATTTGCTCAAATGTCAGGGAACATCAAAAGGGGAAATTTATTGTATTAGTCACTGAAAGAGATATAGTAGGAGCATCCTGCTATCTAAAGATGATTAATAAAAATAGCTATTGATTCTGCAAAGTCAATAAATCCAGCTGTTCCGAGGGTGGCATTAGTCAGTCCCGGGCACTGCTGGAGTTTGTTTGGCTCCTGCAGATGGATCTGCAGCCAGGCAGGAGAGGAGGAGCTGCCCGGGGCCGTGCCCTCCCTGCATCAGCATTCCAGCAATGGAATCCCGGCTCCAGGGTCTCCCTGCTGGGGCCAGGAGCAGAACTGCAGGTGGGCTCTCCTGGAGCTGCTCTGGGGCTCAGGGGGGACAGTCTGGAGAGCAGCCCAGGGAGGGGAGCTCAGACTGTGGGCTGGAAACGTCCCCTCAGACCCTGAGTGCAAACAGTTCCTTCAGCCAGCACTGCCCTGTCCCCAGTGCCACCTCCACAGGGCCCTGAAACCCCTGCAGGGATGGGGACCCCACCTGAGCACCTTTTCCTGAAGGAATTGCCCCAAAATCCACCCTGAGCTGCCCTGGGCCAGCCTGAGGCCGTTCCCTCTGCTCCTGTCCCTGTCCCTGGGAGCAGAGCCCGACCCCCCCTGGCTGTGCCCTCCTGGCAGGGAATTCCAGAGAGGGAAAAGATCCCTGGGGATCCTCCTTTGCTCCAGGCTGAGCCCATTCCAGCCCCCTCAGGGATTCTCCAGCCAATCCCAGCTCCCTCAGGGATTCTCCAGCCCCTTCCCAGCTCCCTCAGGGATTCTCCAGCCCCTTCCCAGCTCCCTCAGGGATTCTCCAGCCCCTTCCCAGCTCCCTCAGGGATTCTCCAGCCCATCCCAGCTCCCTCAGGGATTCTCCAGCCCCTTCCCAGCTCCCTCAGGGATTCTCCAGCCCCTTCCCAGCTCCCCCAGGGATTCTCCAGCCCCTTCCCATCGCCCTTCCCAACCCTTCCCACACTCCAGCCCCTCAGGGTCTCTCTTTCCCCAGATTTCAGGTGCAGCCTCAAGGTTTGCTCAGCATTTCAATGTTCCTCAGCCTCCCTCTCTGTTGCAATTCCCATTTCTGGAGCAGCCTTTGCTGGTATTTAGAGAGAGCTGGATCTCATTCCCTCCCTCCTCATGTGCCAGAGCTTTGGGATAACATTTCCAACCATTGGTTTTGTGGAGTTTTTCCTTCTCTGCATAACTTTTAAAGAACTTCACAGAAAAAGCCCTGGCTGTGTTTGGAATGCCACCAAGGGCCCAGCCAGGTTCCCTGTCCCCATCTCCCACTGGCCTGAGCCCCAAACTCTTCTTGAGGCTTCTGGAGAGCCCTAAAATCAGTCAGTGTTTGGCTCAGGACATGGAAAGCACCGGCTGATTCCAACACTTCCCTCTCTGTTTATTTCCTCAGCAGGGCCAGACGTCACCAGGCTAATTTTTCTTGGGCTGATGATGGGAAAAAATTAGGGATGCTAACTTTAGCTGGCAAATCTTCCCGCAGCAATACCATCTCCCCTTTTCCCTCCTGCAGCCTGGAGCAGCTGAGCTCCTGCTGCAGAAATGCCCATGGCAAACTGGCAGGGAGGGAATGAGATCCAGCTCTCTCTAAATACCCCCAGGGCTGGTGCTGGCCATGCTGGGGAGCACAGAGATCTTCCCACGAGGGGCAAAGCCCCTCTCATTTCAATACTAAAATCACTTGCTAGGGAAACCCAGGGGAGGTTGTGGCAGCTCTGAGCGTTCCAGGATGGTGCTGCTGCTTCGTTTCTGGTCTTTGTGATGCTTTAATTAGCAGAAGGGAAGCAGGAGCCACTGGTGCCTCTTACAGATGGGCTGCATTCCCTGTGCCCTGGGGTACTGAATGGGAAAGGAGAGAGATTCCTCAGAAATCCCCTTGTGCTGCTGCAGGGGTGGGGGAGCTGCCTCCCAGGGCAAGGCTGAGCAGCCCCTGAGCACTTCTGGTGGGACCCTGCCAGGTGTTCATGGCCCTGTCCCCTCCCTGGAACCCTCCCTGGTGTCCCTGTGCCCCGCTGGCTCTGCAGGTGGCACCTCTGGGATTTGGGAGCTGCCCAAACCCCTCCCTGCTCCTCTGGTGCCCCGAGCTGCCCTGCTTGGCATCACCTGATCTTTCCCAGGCTGGGCTGGCCCTGGATGCACCTGCAGATTTGTGCTCTGTGGAACCTCCTCAAGTGTCTTTTGGAAAATTTAACCTCAGTTTAGCATCTGCTGAATGTCCCCTCTCTGTTGTGGCAGTAACACCTTCAAAGAGCACCAGGGGTCAGTGGAGCAGGGCCCAGCCAGGCTGATGCCCCATCACAGCCTCCTCCTCCTCCTCCTCCTCCTCCTCCTCCCCCTGCCTCCCGCGGGATTTTCCTTCCACAGATCAGGAGCTCCCTGCTCTGAGGTTCCCAGTGTGTCTTTGTGAAGCAGCTGAGGGCTGTTTGACAGCTCCAGGGCCTCTGGAATCTCACCCCCAAGTTTATGAGCTCTTTAAAATGTCCATTAAAGATTCACAAGTTGCCATGCTCATCATTTGACGTTATAATTTAGGCACTTCTGTTCTCCTCCATTTCTAGGTGGGGTTTTCTTTAAGGTTTTTTTTTCCTTCAGGGAAATGTGCTGATAAAATCTGGTATGGTCACTGGTTTCTCACTGCTGGTGTGAAGTTGTGCCAGGGCAAGGTCAGGTTGGATTTCAGGAAAGGCTCTTCCCCAGAGGAGCTGGCACTGCCCAGGCTCCCCAGGGAATGGCACGTTCCCAAGAGCTCCGGGAGGGTTTGGACACCAGGGGTGCCCAGGGTGGTTGTTGGGCTGTCTGTGCAGGATCCATGATCCTGGGGCTCCCTTGCAGCTCTGGATGTTGTGACTCCAGCCCTGACTCCCCCCAGCAGTCTCAGCCCCCCTGGAGCCCCCCTGGAGCCCCGATGTCCCCGAGCTCCGGCCAGGATGGAGCTGAGGGAGTCTGTGTGTGCCAGGGAGGGGGAGAGGGGAAGCTGAGGTGCAGGGCAGGGGTCCCCCAGGCAGGGAGGATGGTGGAAGTGCTGGCCCATTATGGCAGAGAGCAGGTAATGTCCCTGCAGGGGCATTTGTCACCGTGGGTGCTGAGCCGTGGCAGCGCTCGAGAGGCACCCGAGGAGCCCTAATCTGGGGGGAATGGAGACATTAGGGACCATGGCCCTCTGGAAAATGGGCTTATCTCACACCTTGCACATGTACCGGGCCTTCTGCAGGGCCCACGATAAGTAGGGCTCCTTGTTCCAGGGAAAGCAGCAGTAAATAGTCCCATAAAACCCATATAATTCACTGGCTTGGAAGTTAGAGCCCCAGGCAGTCTTATCACTCCTTTTGTCATGTCCCTTACACTTCCAGGGCAATTCTGTGTCAAATTGCTCTACATTTTGCACCCTGACCCAGCAAAAGTGGAAGCCTGCAAAAAACTTCCCACTCTTCTTTTCCCCCTTCTTTTCTTTTCCCCCTTCTTTTCTTTTCCCCCTTCTTTTCTTTTCCCCCTGCTTTTCTTTTCCCCTTGTTTCTTTTCCCCCCCTTCTTTCTTTTCCCCCTTCTTTTCTTTTACCCCCTCTTTCTTTCCCCCTTCTTTTCTTTCCCCTTCTTTTCTTTTCCCCTTCTTTTCTTTTCCCCTTCTTTCTTTTCCCCCCTTCTTTTCTTTCCCCTTCTTTTCTTTTCCCCCTTCTTTTCTTTTCCCCCTTCTTTTCTTTTCCCCGTCCCCCTTCTTTCTTTTCCCCCTTCTTTTCTTTTCCCCCGTTCTTTTCTTTTCCCCCTTCTTTTCTTTTCCCCCTTCTTTTCTTTTCCCCCTTCTTTTCTTTTCCCCCTTCTTTTCTTTTCCCCCTCTTTCTTTCCCCCTTCTTTTCTTTTCCCCCCTTCTTTTCTTTCTCCCCCTTCTTTTCTTTCCCCCCCTTCTTTTCTTTTTTTCCCCCTTCTTTTCTTTTCCCCCTTCTTTTCGTTTTCCCCCTTCTTTTCTTTTCCCCCTTCGTTTCTTTTCCCCCTTCTTTTCTTTTTCCCCTTCTTTTCTTTTCCCCCTTCTTTCTTCCCGCCTTCTTTTCCCCCTTCTTTTCCCCCTTCTTTTCCCCCTTTTCCCTCTTTTTGACCCAAGCTATTTTTCCTCCCGGTGAGCCGAGTGTCCCCGCCTGGGTCTGTCCGAGTGTGTCTGGAGCTGCCCCAGAGCCCGGCCTGTCTGTGTGAGCCAGGCAGGAAGGGAAACCAGCGCCGTGCCCAACTTCAGGAGCGAGATTTCATCGCTGGGCAGGGAGATCTGCCCTAACACCCATGTCCGGGCTGAGTCCCCAGCAAAGGCTGTTTGTCACCTCTGCAGCCTGGCTGGGGCTGTGCTGGCGGGGCAGGGCTGTGGCAGCTCCATCGCAGCCCCGCTCGCTCGGTAAATGCCAGGGCGCCGCAGCCCCGCTGGAGTTAACGGCGCGGCACTTTTGTGTTCGCTAGCATGAATCATTAATCATGAGGCAGGCCATATTCTTGTACTGCTGCTGCTTTCATTACTTGGCCTAATTAAACAGTTCTCTGAACTGGAATCTCAGATTCCTCTGTTACAGATTATCATTAATTATGGTGAAAGTGCTCAGAGATGTTGGACTCAATTATATTCTGCTCAACTCTGGCACGGCGTGATTCATTGCACAGCCTGCGCTGCAGATGTACTCTGTTCTTATCTCGCACTCCCACTTTTGTAAATTGGGCTCTGCCAGCCAACAAACCGAGAGTTATGTGCCGCCTTTTCATTAAAAACATGTTGGAGAAGCACACACCAATTAAGGAGCCTGTATTTTATGCCCAACGAGGAGCGGGTTTAGGAGCCAGAGCCGAGCGAGCGGCGGCTCTGCTCCTCGCTCAGCCCTGGCGGCTGCTCAGGCTCCTCTCTGGGCTCCTCTCCTCCACTTCCCCAAGGTGTGGCTCCTCCCAGGAGGAGCAGGCACGGTGCTGCCATCACCCACGGTGCCCACCCACGGCCGGGGGTGCTCGCAGGGCCCGAGGCCCTTCCTGCGCGGCGCTATCCATTGAAATGCTGGGAATGGCCCGAGCAGCCTGGATTTCTGCTTATGATTAATGCAAAGAGTGGCCGTGGCATTGAGCAGTGGTGTAACACTG
This sequence comes from Serinus canaria, assembly GCF_022539315.1. NCBI lineage: Eukaryota > Metazoa > Chordata > Aves > Passeriformes > Fringillidae > Serinus > Serinus canaria. The sequence continues at coordinate 895,941 of NC_066321.1, forward strand.
TTAATATTAACTGTTATTGTAATACCCAACCAGCCTCAGCACCTTGCAGCAGGCGGTTTCATAAATTAAGGTACGAAGTAAGCGCACGCCTTTGAGGGTTGGTGTTGCAAAATGTTTTGTGCTCTAAATTGGGACTAAATGTGAAATGAGAACCAACGGGAATTAAAAAATATTGGGGTCTGAAATGCAGTGATCCTGCAGAAAAAAGAGAAGGGGCGTTTTTTCCTTTTGTAATTTTGGCATCTTTCGAACTCAGTGTTTCTACCTGTTAGTGGAGCTCATGTGAGCAGCTGTGAGGTGACGCTGTGGTCACTGAAACCCCCTTGAGCGGAGTGAAAATAGACATTGGGGTAAAATCGATGAGAAATGTCACAGCCACGTGCCGTCCCCGATGGAAAACCCCTGCTGAGCACCCTGGCACGGCTTGGGCACCGATGCCAGCTCTGCCCACGGCCGGGAGCGGGGCTGAGCGTCCCTTCCCTGCCCTGCACCCCGGCTCTCTCCGGAGCGCTCCGCCTCAGAGCTCAGCTGTTCCAAAGTAAAATAGATTGCCAACAAAATTGCTTCTCCTGCTCCTCCATTGTCAACAGGAGAGGATTTCCCAGTGCGGGTTAACATGGCTCACATGAGAGAGCCGGGGCAGGGCCGGGCTGCGATCCGGCGCGGGCAGAATTGATATTCAGCAGCATCACCGCGCGCGAGCCCTGCCGGTGCTGAGATGATGATTAGCTAATTCACCTGCCCTAAGTGGATTTGTTTCTCCGTGTCAAAATACACCCCGGGTTTTATCTACAGGTAGATTGGAGCAGAGAGTCCTTGATTAAGTTATCAGGAGAGCGGCGTGGTTTGTGCTCAGGCTTTGATTGCAGGGACAAAAGGCACCTCGTACACAAATAATTGGTGTGGGACTGGGAATCCTGCTGTGTCACCCACAAATGGGGGCTTGGAGCCTGCCATGAGGGAAAATGGGTTGGAAGAGGGTTCTGTGTCATCCTCCTCTCCGTTGGCTCACACCCCAAAGCGGCGTCACCACCTGGCTGGGCTGGGCTGGGCGTGCGCCACGTCCCCTTTCCATCCCTCCCTCCCTCCACGTGAGCACGGTCCAGCCCAGGTGCTGCATTTTGGGTGCTCCTGGAGCTGCACACCCGGGCCCACGTGGGGCTGGATCCCAGACCCTGCAGGGCATCCCCCTCTGCACAATCCCAGCAGAGCCCCGAAGTTGGCCGCGGGAGCTTTCGGGCGCCGCCGCGTGCGGAGCCTCATTTTTCCGCAGGAGTTGCAGGGTTTAATATATATGAAAATCAGGCGTGGTGTATCTTTGCATATGTGCCTTTTGTAATCTAATTTTGACAGATGGCGAGCTCCATAAATCTCGCTCCTCGCTAGAGAAACCCTTGGCTTGACTCGCGCTCTCCGCAAACTCGCTGCCGACTGCGTTTGCATTTCAGTTTTTAATATAGATGCGGATTTTTTTCCCCCCTGCTCTGCTTTTGTTTTGATTTTCAATGTATCTGCCAAGTATTTCCACCCCTGATTTCCACATACAAATTGCAACCGAGCTCTGGTTTCTCCTTTCTTTCTATTTTTTCAGCCCTATTCGGTGCATAATGCCAGGGACTTTGCTATTCTGCATGTTGCCTTATTAAAAATAAATATGCTGCCCTGTCCCTGTTTGCACCGTCTCCCATTACTGACAACAATCCCGACAAATTCTTACTATTTAAGGGTGGTGAAAAAACTCCACCAGGAAGCAGTTTCCTCTCCTGCCAGCTCCAGACAGGCTGCTCATTGAAAATGTAATACACTGCTGCCATGTCACAGGTCAGCTGGCAAATGGCAATCTGAATTTTAAAAGGAATATGAATAAAATTCTGTTTTATTTTGAAAATGAACTTTGTGCCCTCCATCATGAATCCAATATATGTCTTAATCTTCTATGCTCTTGAAGCCTGCGGCTCCTGGCTGAGTCCTTTGACTCCTGAACCTAATAAGGAAAATAGGTTGTTTTCCCATCCTCGCCTCATTTTGAGAGGGGCTGAAACAAACAGTCCCTATTCCAGCTGTAATTGGCAAAGCATAAAAACATGTGTGTTATATAATTTTGGGGGTTTCGGGCCGGGGTTTGAGCTTTGATTGAGCCGTGCTGCCTCTGGAAACGACGCTGTCAGCGCCGGGGCTGCGCCGCCCGTGTTTGCCCGGGGAGGAAAGGCCCGGGCCCCTCCGGCTGGCAGGTTCTGCCTCCAGCCTGGATTTCAGCCCCGTTCCCAGGGCTGGGTGTTCCCAGAGAATCTGGGGCTGGAAAACTCCCAGCAGGAGGGACAGAGGGCTGGCGGGTTGGGGACACCGGTTTTGTCCAAGCGTTGTGTCCTGCAGGGTGTGGACACGTGTCTGTCTTTCCATGTACGTGTGTCTGTGTTTCCGTGTTCACGTGTCTGTGTTTCCGTGGACACGTGTCTGTGTTTCTGTGTTCACGTGTCTGTGTTTCCGTGTTCACGTGTCTGTGTTTCCGTGTTCACATGTCTGTGTTTCCGTGTTCACGTGTCTGTGTTTCCATGGACGCGTGTCTGTGTTTCCCTGGACACATGTCTGTCTTTCCGTGGACGCGTGTCTGTGTTTCCGTGAACACGTCTCAGTGTTTCCATGGACACGTCTCAGTCTTTCCGTGTTTGCGTGTCTGTATTTCCATGGACAGGTGTCTGTGTTTCCGTGAACACGTCTCAGTGTTTCCATGGACACGTCTCAGTCTTTCCATGAACACGTGTCAATATTTCTGTTGAGGATGTTTTCATTGCTGAATCACCCAGGGCACCCCCTGCCTGTGCCATGGGCACCCCTCGTGCCCCCGCCCGTGCCCAGAGGTGCAGCCCCTGGGCCAGCACAGGCCAGGGGCTCTCCAGGTGCCCCACTCCTGATCCATCCGTGTCCCAGCACGGTCCTGTGGCTCAGCTCCGGGGAATTCATGCTGGCCTTTGCCTGGCTGGGCCGGAGGAGCACCAGGGTGGCTTTGCTCCCAAACCACCTCTTTGAGGGGCTGTGCTGGGGGGCAGGATCCCACCCGGCAGCAAAAGAGGGATTCTGGAAATAGGGGCATTTCACCTGGCATTTAATGGGGATGTGGGTTTGGGAGCTCACTCTGAATTTGGGGAATTTCTTCTCAAAGGAGGGAGAGAAATGGCACCCTGTGAGGGAAGGTTATCCATCTATCAGGGGTGGATCAGCTGTCTATCTATCAATTGACACACAATTGATAGACAGCTGATGACCTACCAGTGTTCATCATCAATCCATCAATTATCTCTCATCGCTCTGTCAATTATCTCATCTCCAGGAATTATCCATCCCTGCACATCCCTGGGGATACACACAGGGAGAGCCCCTCCATGCTTCCCAGCACCCCAAAAAGCCAAACCCCCAGCAGTTCCCGATTTTCCTGCAGATGGATCCCCCCTCTGGGAAGGGAAGCGTTTCCTCCAGTGCTTTGTTGATCAGAGCCTGAAATCCACCTTAATCCTCATCCTGGGAGCCTCAGGGGGGCTCTGGGCTGTTTGAGGTAGGGATGGGGATGGAAATGTTGGGATGCACCAGGGTACACAGCACTAGGGAGATTCTGGAGATCCCAGTGGATCCCGCTTTGGTCAAAGACATTTAATTTATAAATAAAAAGTTTATGTGGACACTGAGCACCCCAGGAGCCTGGGAGGAACAAACTCCTTGGGAAGAGCAGGGAATGAACACGGGGACCATTGGAAATATAAATATATGATATATAAATATATATACTTAAATGCATGCAAATATATCGAATTAAAAATCAGCTGCAGTGCTGAATCCTGCACTGCCTGAAACCCTCCAGAAATACAAACAATTCCTTTCCACATTTACCCCACTTTCAAGACGTTTGGGTGGGAACGTTGTCCAGGTGGGCTGCTCCCTCTAGGGGAAGGGAGATTCCTGCTCGGGTGAGGCAGAGAGTGACAGTAATAATAATAATAATAATAATAATAATAATAATAATAATAATAATAATAATAATAATAATAATAATAATAATAATAATAATTTTTGGCCGGTAGATATTTCCAAACTGAAGCCTCCAAAGGCAATTCTGTGCGAGAGGAGCTGGGATCTCCCCGGTGCTGTGGGCAGGGCAGGACCGGCGGCTGCAGAGGGTCCAGGCTGGTGTAAAACCCGGGCAGCTCCGTGTCCCTGGCACGCCGGGAGCAGGGCGGGATCTGGGGGCTGGGAGTGTCCCCGGGCTGCCGAGCACAGCAATTATTTCATTACCCAGCCCTGTCTCATTTAGCCCCAGCTCCTGTTTGTGTTTGATTGCTGTGCTGATAATGATGATGGGGAGAATTGCTGTGATGAGGAATTGCAATCAGCTAAATAGCAGCGGAGCTTCCCCCAGGGACGGGGACTCGTGGAATCCCACTCCGGGTTGTTTGGGGCTTCTCCCTCTTTGTCTGGGTGAGCCTGGTGGGAAAGGGGAGCCGGAGGCAGGATGGGTGAAGGAGCTGAAGGAGGAAAGCCAGCAGGCAGAGCCAGTGGCTCTGAGCGATTTGGATTTGATGTCCTTGTCCTGTCTGTCCCTGTGTGGGCACAGACTGTGGAGCTCATCCAAACACTCACAGTCATGGAATCCTGAATGGATTGGGCTGGACGGGACCTTACATCCCATCCCACCCACCCTGCCATGGCAGGGACACCTTCCCCTGTCCCAGGTGCTCCCATTCCCAGTGTCCAGCCTGGCCTTGGGCACTGCCAGGGATCCAGGGCAGCCCCAGCTGCTCTGGGCACCTGTGCCAGGGCCTGCCCACCCTGCCAGGGAACAATTCCCAATATTCCACCCAGCCCTGCCCTCTGGCAGTGGGAAGTCAGGAACTTAGGCTGGGGGAGCTGCCTGGGAGCAGCTTTGAAGGAAGAAATCCCAGCAAAGCAGAGCCAGGGGTGAATCTTGGGTGTCTTTCCCGTTTTTCATGGCTTGTGGCATCTCCTCACTCAGGGAACACAGGGAATCCAGAGCAGGCAAAGGCTCTGGACAGGACCCTGGGGGCTGAACCCTCCCAGCCACCTCAGCCAACTGAGGCACATTCATTACAGCAGGAACAGCTGAAGTTCCAGGGAAAACAGCTGCCAGGACTGGCAGGCTGTGGTCCGAGGGCTTGGGAATGGTGGTGGATGTGGAAGGGGCATTTGTGGGATGCAAGGAGAGAGCAGCTCACTGGGCTTGGGGAACTGCAGCAGCTTTGGGAGCCGCAGTGCTGGGTGCTGGCAGCCAGCTGGGAACAACCCACTCCATCCCTGGCACTGGGAGGGGACTGGGATGGCACTGGGATGGCACTGGAGCTGGCACTGGGCTGGCACTGGGCTGGCACTGGGAAAGCACTGGCTGGCACTGGGATGGCACTGGACAAGCACTGGCTGTCACTGGAGCTGGCACTGGGCAAGCACTGGAGCTGGCACTGGGCTGGCACTGGGCAGCACTGGCTGTCCCTGGCTGTCACTGGCTGGCACTGGGCTGGCACTGGGCTGGCACTGGGCAGGCACTGGGCAAACACTGGGATGTCACTGGAGCTGGCACTGGGCTGGCACTGGGCTGGCACTGGGCAGGCACTGGGCAAGCACTGGGTGTCACTGGAGCTGGCACTGGGCAGGCACTGGGCTGGCACTGGCAGCCTGGTTGGCACTGGGCAGGCACTGGGCAGGCACTGGCTGGCACTGGGCTGGCACTGGAGCTGGCACTGGGCAGGCACTGGGCTGGCACTGGGCTGGCACTGGGCTGTCCCTGGAGCTGTCCTGCTGCTGTCCCATCCCGAGGGGCCTGGCAGGACCCCCCAGCAGCAGCAGCAGCAGCAGCAGCAGCTCCAGCGTGCTCTGCACCAGGGGATGGATGGGCTGCCAGGATCCTCCCCCACCTCCAGCAGCAGGATTAGCAAATTGGAGCTTAATCCAAACCCCCCGTGACCCCCTGGGATTCATTAGCTGCAGGTTTCGAATTATCTCCCAGGTTAAACAAAAGAATTGGGCCTTTTTGCATATCTGGGGAAGGTGGGGATCCTCTGGAGACTGCAGATTACCTTGGTAATATTTCTTTCCTCCCCGGTACATTCCTGTAGCTGAGAAATCTCTGAAAATAATTTCTGGAACACTTACCAGGCTTACAGAGCCTGCCTGCCTTAAATAAGGAAAGTACACTTAATTAAGCATTGCGCCTGTGGGGCCGAGCGTGCAGGGCTCAGCTGGGGAGTCTCAGGTTACAGGAATTTGTACTTGAATGCGACAGCTTCGGCAACTTTTTGGATTCAGGCAGTTGGCTGGTGAGGAAACCTAAGATGTTTTGAGAGGAAAAAATTACTGATCTGATGTAAAAAATTATTGTATTGCTGTGTTGAAAGTGCTGTGAGCCACGGGGCTGTTTAGTCATGCTCAGATGAAGGCTGAAGCGTCGCCTTTATCCTCGCCACAAAAAGAGGATTATTATTTTTAAAATGGTGATTTTTTTTTTTTCTTCCCCCCCTCCACAATTTCAAATTAGGCTTTGATTGTGCAGCAGCACAAACAGAGCCCCTCTGCCGGAGCTATTTATCTTCTGAAAGAAAAAAAATAATAATAATAATAAAAAGGAGCGGGAAAGAAAAGAGAGAGGGAGGAAAAAAAAAAAAAAATCCCCCAAAGTTTGACTGACACTAATTTCCCGAACAAGATCCCCTGGAAAGTGCAGTTTATGTGGTGAAATGATAACAGACAGGGTTTGTGATGTCCCCTCGGTGAGCTGCTGTCTGCTGTCAGCTGGCAGCACGGGAGCTGACGGAGGGAGATGCGCGGCGCTCGGATGCCAGCGCGGGGAACAGGAGCTGTCACCAGCAGTGTAATGTGCTGTGTATTATCACTCACTCTGATCCGGGGGCCCGCACACTGTCAGCTCCTGAGACTGTACAAGTCAACACAAATAAAACTGAGGAGGCAAATGATAATGTCTGAGATAGATCCAGGCTCATTCTCGCCATTACTTTTTATTCAAACCTTAGAGATGACATGATGTGAAAAATGAGCCTGTGTCTAGTTCAGTGCCCATTAGTGTGTGAGCACATTATCTTCCACTTTTCACATTGAATCTCCCCGTACATCCCGTGGCAGCTGCAGCTCTGCAGCCCGGCAGCTCTGGGGGCTGCAGCCCCTCCGTGTGGGGCAAGCGCTGCCCGCAGGGGTGCCCAGCCTGGAGAGTCTCATCCTTCCTGCCCGGGGCCAGCGGGGCTGGGCCGGCTCCTCTGCAGCCAGCCAGGATCCCCTGGGGCTCTGGAATGTCCCAGGACTCCCCACCAGGGCTTGGATCACCCTTTCTGCTGCGGGATGGCCGGGGCTGATTTCCTTCCTCCCCATCCTCATCAGCCCAGCCCTGCGGTCCCTCCCTGCCCAGGGGGAGCAGGGCTGGGCTGGCCCCATGCACCCAGAGCTCTCCAGGCTGGCTCCATGCACCCAGAGCTCTCCAGGCTGGCCCCATGCACCCAGAGCTCTCCAGGCTGGCTGGCTCCATTCACCCAGAGCTCTCCAGGCTGGCCCCATGCACCCAGAGCTCTCCAGGCTGGCCCCATGCACCCAGAGCTCTCCAGGCTGGGCTGGCCCCATGCACCCAGAGCTCTCCAGGCTGGCCCCATGCACCCAGAGCTCTCCAGGCTGGCTCCATGCACCCAGAGCTCTCCAGGCTGGCCCCATGCACCCAGAGCTCTCCAGGCTGGGCTGGCCCCATGCACCCAGAGCTCTCCAGGCTGGCTGGCCCCATGCACCCAGAGCTCTCCAGGCTGGCCCCATGCACCCAGAGCTCTCCAGGCTGGCCCCATGCACCCAGAGCTCTCCAGGCTGGCCCCATGCACCCAGAGCTCTCCAGGCTGGCCCCATGCACCCAGAGCCTCCAGGCTGTCCAGGTCTGGCTGGCTCCATTCACCCAGAGCTCTCCAGGCTGGCCCCATGCACCCAGAGCTCTCCAGGCTGGCCCCATGCACCCAGAGCTCTCCAGGCTGGCTGGCTCCATTCACCCAGAGCTCTCCAGGCTGGCTCCATGCACCCAGAGCTCTCCAGGCTGGCCCCATGCACCCAGAGCTCTCCAGGCTGGCTGGCTCCATTCACCCAGAGCTCTCCAGGCTGGCTCCATGCACCCAGAGCTCTCCAGGTGGCTCTGGAATCCCCCAGCACGCTCCACCAGGGCTTGGCAGACCTGTCCTGCTCTGGGATAACTGAGGGCAGCCTTCCTCCCCTCCTCTGCTCCATCCTCACCCTCCCAGCACAGGGCCCTGAGCCAGGACAGAGCCAGCCCTGACCTGCCCCTGGATGGGCACAAATCCATCCCTTCCCCTCCTCTCCCGGGGCCAGGGGAAGTGACAATGACAGAGAGGTGTCCCTCAGCCCCTTCCTGGGGTCCAGGAGCTGCCAGGGCCCTTGGGAGCCCCCAAAGCTCCAGGGGGAGCCTCAGCTGGGCACAGGAATCACCTTCCTGAGGAGCTCCAGCACCGCTGCTGGCACCATCAGCACCCGAGGAAAATTCCTATTACTCTCCTGCATAACCTTTAATTACCCCCACCACCCCAAAAATATCCCTCAATTACCTCGCAGGCAGAATTATGCATATTTTTAAAGTTCTCCCAGGGATATAACCCTAAACGTTGGGTTGTTATGGTTCAGTGGTTTAAATTACAGTGTACTTAATTAAAACAGCATAAAAAGCTGTCAGTATTCCATATAATTTGAGAGACTTTGATTAGTGATTTCTTTCTTTTACTGTTAGAGCACACTCAGCTTGGCCATTAGGTTGTCATTTCCCAGCACCTTGGTGCTGCAGCCATCATTTCACAGCACTGGGGGGAAAAAAAGGTAAACAAATGACACTTCCCCGCGACAGAAGTGACAAGCAGAGGGCAGGCACCCTGGAGGAGGAGGGGAAAGGGGTTGGAGGGTGGGATTTGGGCTGGGGAGTGTGGGAATGAGCCCTGGTGGGGAGGAGAGAGCTGGGCCAGGGCAGCTGTGGAGAGGGAAGGAGGGAGGGAAGGAAGAGCTGGGAATTCTCCCCCAGGGGCCATGGGGATGCTGGGCTGTGCAGGGAAGGCAACAAAACCCACAGGGGCTGCAGATGGGTCTGGGCTGGGAGGGACCAGAGATCCCCCCCAGAGCCCCCCTGCCATGGCAGGGACCCCTTCCCCTGTGCCAGGTGCTCCCAGCCCTGCCCAGCCTGGCCTTGGGCACTGCCAGGGATCCAGGGGCAGCCACGGCTGCTCTGGGAATCCCAGCCCAGCCAGGAATGATTCCCAATTCCCAATCTCCCACCCATCCCTGCCCTCTTCCAGCTGACAGCCCTTCCCCCTTGTGCCATCACTCTCTGCCCTTATCAAAAGTGACTCCCCTGTTTTCCATCTGCTCCATTCTTTATTTCTGTGGGAGCACACTCAAGGCTGCAGGCTCTGGGACAGCTCCACCATCCCTGGAGCTCTGTCCTTCCCAAACCTCCTCCTGAGCTTGGGGGAGAAGAGCTGTTCCCCTCCCCTGCAGAATCCCAGAAGGGTTTGGGGTTGAAGGGACCACAAAGACCCCGCAGTTCCAAGGCCCTGCTGTGGCAGGGAAGCTTGGAATTCCCTGGAGCAGCTGCAGCCTCCCCTGGGAGCTGGGGGCTGGCTGGGGGAGGCGCTGCCCTGCCAGGTCCCTGTGCTTAGGGAGGCTTTGGAACGTAATCCATGTTTATTTATAAACCAGTGATGTGACAGTGCTCACGCTGGGAACATCTATATTTTTCATCAAGGCTTTTTATTATGGCCAAACACGAAATCATAACTGTGAACAGGAAAATCCTGTTTAGCCACGGGCTAAACATCTCAGCCGCACTCAGAGCCGTGGTTCCCTCTCCACGTTATCGGCCTAAACAAATATTTTTTACAATCCACTTGGAGCAGAGCAGATGCTGGGCATTCACAATGGTTTTTTCCAGCTCAGAGGGTTCTCAAAGCCATTTGCTGGCTGGGAATGTGCAGATTCATTCAGGCTTGCTTGAAAAATTATCCTGTTTGTAAGTAATGACTTGCTGGTAATTGTTATCTCCTCGGAACTCGGGCACTTCAACCTGTGCTCATCCAGGGGCTGAGCCTGCCAGTAACGGGGGTTTATTTATCTCCTGCTTGGGCTTGTGCAAAAATGGGGGGGAAATACAGCTCAGCTGTCCTGTGGGCACAGTCAGAGCTGGGGCTGGGCCTGACTGAGGAGCAGGGGGCTCCAGCTCCAGGGGACGTGAGGGCTCTGGGGTTTGCTCCCTGTGGCTCAAGGTTTGTGTTCAGGGGGTTTGGCCAGCCTGGGGTGCTGATCCAGGACACTGCCAGCAATCCCTGAGAGGGTCAGTGGGGATTGGAGTGGATGAGGGAGCTGGGAAGGGGCTGGGCAATCCCTGAGGGAGCTGGGAAGGGGCTGGAGAATCCCTGGGGGAGCTGGGAAGGGGCTGGAGAATCCCTGAGGGAGCTGGGAAGGGGCTGGAGAATCCCTGGGGGAGCTGGAATGGGGCTGGAGAATCCCTGAGGGAGCTGGGAAGGGGCTGGAGAATCCCTGAGGGAGCTGGGAAGGGGCTGGAGAATCCCTGAGGGAGCTAGGAAGGGGCTGGAGAATCCCGAGGGAGCTGGGAAGGGGCTGGAGAATCCCTGAGGGAGCTGGGAAGGGGCTGGAGAATCCCTGAGGGAGCTGGGAAGGGGCTGGAGAATCCCTGAGGGAGCTGGGATGGGCTCAGCCTGGAGCAAAGGAGGATCCCCAGGGATCTTTTCCCTCTCTGGAATTCCCTGCCAGGAGGGCACAGCCAGGGGGGTTCAGGCTCTGCTCCAGGGAGCAGGGACAGGAACAGAGGGAACGGCCTCAGGCTGGCCCAGGGCAGCTCAGGGTGGGCACAGCAGGAATTCCCCCATGGAAAGGGGGCTCAGGGATTGGCACTGCCCAGGGAGGTTTGCAGTGCCCATCCCTGGAGGTGTGCCAGGAATTCTGGAGGTGGCACTCAGGGCTCTGGCCTGGGGACAAGGTGGGCATGGGCACAGCTGGGACTCCATGGGCTGGGAGGGCTTTTCCAGCCAAAATAATCCTGGGATTCCGTGCTCGGCCCCTCTGTGGGGCCGGTTCCCCCTCACCACCCCATGCCCACAGGGTTCAGTCCCTGGGCTCCCCTCCCTGTGCTTCTCCCACTCTTTCCTGGTTACTTTTGCT